>NC_069499.1:108534871-108712371 GCF_027579735.1 Bombina bombina | reverse complement strand
TATGCCCATTTTGGTATATTTCATGCCACCATTTCACTGCCAAATGCGAGCAAATAAAAAAAATCATTCACTTTTTCACAAATTTTGTCACAAACTTTAGGTTTCTCAGTGAAATTATTTACAAACAGTTTGTGCAATTATGGCACAAAAGGTTGTAAATGCTTCTCTGGGATCCCCTTTGTTCAGAAATAGCAGACATATATGGCTTTGGCATTGTTTTTTGGTAATTAGAAGGCCACTAAATGCCGCTGTGCACCACACATGTATTATGCCCAGCAGTGAAGGGGTTAATTAGGGATCTTGTAGGGACCTTGAAGGGTTAATTTTAGCTTTAGTGTAGTGTAGTAGACAACCCAAAGTATTGATCTAGGCCCATTTTGGTATATTTCATGCCATCATTTCACCGCCAAATGCGAGCAAATAAAAAAAAAAGTGACATTTTTCACAATTTTAGGTTTCTCACTTAAATTATTTACAAACAGCTTGTGCAATTATGGCACAAATGGTTGTAAATGCTTCTCTGGGATCTCCTTTGTTCAGAAATAGCAGACATATATGGCTTTGGCGTTGCTTTTTGGCAATTAGGAGGCCGCTAAATGCTGCTGCGCACCACACTTGTATTATGCCCAGCAGTGAAGGGGTAAATTAGGTAGCTTGTAGAGAGCTTGCAGGGTTAATTTTAGCTTTAGTGTAGAGATTAGCCTCCCACCTGACACATCCCACCCCCTGATCCCTCCCAGACAGCTCTCTTCCCTCCCCCACCCCACAATTGTCCCCGCCATCTTAAGTACTGGCAGAAAGTCTGCCAGTACTAAAATAAAAGGTGTTTTTTTTTTTTTTTTTAATTATTCAGCTGTGATGGACCCCTGCCTTAACCCCCAACCTCCCTGATCCCCCCCCCCCCAAACACCTCTCTAACCCTCCCCACCTACCTATTTGCCACCATCTTGGGTACTGGCAGCTGTCTGCCAGTACCCAGTTTTCCCCAAAAAATAAAGTGTTTTTTTTTTTTTTTTTTTTTTAGTCGTTTTTTAGTTTTTTTCTGTAGTGTAGCTGCCCCCCCCAGTACCCCCACCCCTAACCCTACCAGATCCTATTTTTTTTTTTTTTTTTAAAAGTTTGCTGCCCCCCTCCCTCTTAACAGAACTCATTGGTGGCAGTGTTTGCTGCGCGCGCACACACACACGCACGCGCGTGCGCACACGCAGGCCCCCCCTCCGCACGCTCCCAGCATCCGGCGTGCACAATGCACTTGTAGGAACCGGATGCCGGGTAGCGATGGGCCGCCCACCCTCCTCCCTTGTAAGCTCCCACCCACCAACGAACGGCCCCATCGCTACCGGTGCAGAGAGGGCCACAGAGTGGCTCTCTCTGCATCGGATGCTTTTTAAAGGGTATTGCAGGATGCCTCAATATCGAGGCATCACTGCAATACCCTGAGAGCTGCTGGAAGCGATTGCGATCGCTTCCAGCACTCTCTTAGACAACTGACGTACCAGGTACGTCCATTGTCACTAACTGAAAGTTTTTGCAGGACGTACCTGGTACGTCAGTTGTCATTAAGGGGTTAAATAATCATATTTGTAAATGAGCAAACAAAAATACTTATGTGAATTCAAAATTGTACATTATTGATCTGTCAGAAGGGGTAGATGAAGAAAAGTACTTTTAAAAGGTTGACATATGTTTGGGTCCGTCCCCCCCCCATTTGCCCCAACCAAGAGCACCACTTCAAAGCTGTTCTTATGGGTTTTGAAAATGGTGTACTCTATATGGTCTTGGTGGAACCATAAGCTGTGGTACTCAGCTTCATACCATTAGATCTGGTTAAATGCAGGATTTAGGCTTGTTTGTATGTATTTTAAAATTAAGTCAGCTGTAGTGTAAACTGAACAGTGTTAAGTTAACCTTTCTCATTTCAAACACTTGGCAATCTTAGCCTGAGAGTACAACATTTTATGCAGATGTAAAAATCTTAGATAAAATGCCTCCTGGCATCTTTAAAGTCCTCGCATGAAGGGCCAGTAAACTGGAATGTAATATATATATATATATATATATATATATATTTAAAAAATCATGTCTGACAAAAGGGCACCTACCATTTGTGTATTGAGGAGCAAGCATTTCTGCATGGTTTTAAATATAGAATTTCTACAGCATTGTCAAATAATTATAAATACACTGCTGCATACTGGCCCCACCATACAACTACCACACTGAATTTACAATCTGAAATTGCACAAATAAATTAAAAATTTTTTTTTTTATTAAGTAAGTCCTACTTGCTCTGCAAATATAAGTGATCTGCCATCTGACTCAGGCACACAATGTACAAACTGAAGTGCCAATTCTCTCTCACAATGTGCATAGTGGTTTAGTGCACACTCAGAAATAGTCTCAAATACTCATGCTTTACACCTTGTAATTATATTTCCCCATGCTCGATAGCACTCTCCTGTAGCGCCCTCTGGTGGCTGCCAAAATGTAAAAAAAAAATGTTTTTTAAAATAATAGTTGTGCTTGCCTGACAGGAGTCACCCTATTCACCCCCTGGGGCAGCCCTGTTTAACACAGCCCCACATCCATTGATAGTATAGGGCACGCTTAGGAGATGTCGACTGCACTAAACATTATCTGGTTATTCTGTTTTACCATGGACTTGTAATACTAGATTATGTGCTATTCTGAGCATGAACCCACAATATTAATAGCGCACCCTGCACTACAAAATAATGTTCCATTTGTAATCTCGACCTCAGTGTTTAAGAATTCTCTTGTCCAAATGTAATGTAATACCTTATCAACATCTATCAGCATCTCATATGGTTAAGGGAACAAAAATGATATGCCCAATAAAAAAAAATATTAAAACAATGTATACGTTTTTTGCCTTCTTTTGCAATAATTTACTTCCACAGTGTTTTTCCACTTCAGAAAAGCTGGAGTACATATTTCATACTTAACCCCTTGAGGACCGATGATGGTTCAGGACCGTCAACAGAAACATCCCTTTGAGGACTGATGACGGTCCTGAACCATCATGACTTAAAACGAGCAGCGAGAGCGATCAGAGATCGCTTCCGCCGAAATACCACTGTTACTATATACCAGGCATGTGAGGTAGATAGTAACAGCCAATTATTATGTTTGAGCGACACTTGATTGCTCATGATTGGCTGCTGTAAAAGTGGGTGTTACAAACACTCACTTTGACAGTGATCTCTGCCCCTCTCTCCTCTGTAGCGTTTTGAGAGGGAGAGAGACAGAGATCAGTAATAGTTTGTTGCTAGAAGTGTTCCAGAACCTGTGAAAAAAGTGTAAAAAATCAATACAATTCCTTTTTACCCCTTCTCTGCCAAATCCTGTTACAGTAGTGCATTTGTACTGTCTGTATTTATTTATTTTTGCCCAAACGGGTTATTTTTTGTTAAAAAGCTTTGTATTGGGTAGTTTTAGTCTGTTTTAGTCAGTTTTATTCATTTTAGCATAGGGTTAGGTAGATTGTAAAAAAAAAAATTAAAAAATTGTGTGTTAGTAATTTGTTCATTTAGTTAGTTAGATAAGTAGTGTGTTGGTGAAATATGCAACACAGGTACAATTTGGAGGAGGCATATGCCTTCTTGGCATTGGACTCTGATGCCACTGACACTGTGTCCGATTTTGACCCAGGTCAGTTTTCGGACATGTCTAGTGACACATCTTTCAAAAAAGATTTTCTGAAGTGTATACCCCCCAACAAAGTATATTGATTGATGAATCGCTAATGAAATACAAAGGGAGATTAGGGTTCAAACAGTACATCCCCTCAAAGCGCTCTAGATATGGCGTAAAATTCTATAAACTTTGCAAGATCGAAAGTGGCTATACATTTGCCTTTCGCGTTTATGAGGGGAAAGATTGTCAACTGGACCCTCCTGCCTGTCCTGACTTTCTGGGGACAAGTGGGAAAATTGTTTGGAACCTACTGATCCCCTTGTTCAATAAAGGTTACCACCTTTATGTGGAGAATTTCTATAGCAGTGTCCGTTTGTTTCAAACACTTGATGGTTTGTAGACACTGGCCTGCGGCACTGTGCGAGGAAATTCCAAAGATTTCCCTGGACCTCTCATACAGCCATATCTGATCTTAAGAAAAACAAAAGCCTGGTATAAAAAAAGTGACTATCTATCTTATGCAAGTAGCAACGCACAATTCATTTTTACTTTTTAAAAAAATGAATCCAGGAAGAACAACCTTTCTCCAATTTCAGCTCAAGCTGATTTCAACAATAATTTATGAAGATGGTCAAGTTCCAACAACAGTGCTAGAGGAGTCCAGAGATAGGGCTACACATTTCATTTTCAAGATACCGCCAACTGAAAAAAAAGCCTATCCCCAGAAACGTTGCAGAGCCAGTTACAAAAAAGGGAAAAGGACAGACACTCCCTTTTACTGTCCCGATTGCCCTTCAAAACCTGGACTGTGTATTGGAACTTGTTTTAAGCTCTACCACACAGAATATACCTTTTTATAATACTTATTCCTCCTTTTTTTTACTTTGTATCTTTTGAAAGCGGCAAATTTTAGTTAGTCAGTTTCCTTCCCCCAAATGTCCAGTTAGATTCCTTTTGCAGGAGTTAGTTTAGAGATTGCTGCTAAAGGTGCATTTGATACCTGCACATTTGTTCTTTATAAAGTTAAAAAAAATTAAAAAGTTTTCTGACAGAATTAAAAAATTACCACCATGCACTTTCTCTGAAATTTTATTAGCACAATGGTTGGGGAAGGAAGTTAAAACACCCCATATACAATACCCTGCCATGTCTACTTTATAAAAATATATACTTTCATGATGGTAACATTAACTGGGGGATGCAAAAATACGCCAAACTAAAGGTAGGCCAAGAATACCTATATATCAAGTTGAAAAACTGACAAGGACAAGTCTCTAGCGTGGCCTTTTTTGGCCGGCTTAAAAAATGTCCCAAATAGGACATGGGCGCAGGTTGACTACATGTCAAAATTCCATGTTGGAAAACTGATATGTGCACCTGCCAAATGTGGCCTTTTAGCCCCCAACAACCTGACAAAACCATGCATGGGAAGTATCACTGTACTCAGAAGATGTTGCTAAACACATATTGGGGTCTTGTTCGGCAGTGTCGCATAACAGGATCTGTTAATTCATACCTAAAGTACAATGTGTGTGACAAAAAAATACTACCCAAAAGTTTGACAAAGGCTAATGGTAAATTCAGTGCATGAAAAGTGTTAAAATACCATCATTTGAAATACCCTGGGTTGTCTACTTTTTAAAAATATATAGTTTGATGGGGGTAAAATACATTGGCCGGCTTCAAATATGTCCCAAATAGGACATGGGCACAGGTTGACTACATGTCAAAATTCCAAGTTGGAAAAGGGATATGAGGACCTGCCAAATGTGGCCATTTAGCCCCCAAACAACCCCACAATGGGTTGGTTTCACTGTACTCAGGAGATATTGCTGGACACATATTAGTGTGTTTTTTGGCAGCAACACATGACAGGATCTGTGAATTTATACTTGAATTGCAATATATGAGAAAAAAAAATCAAACAAAGATATGACCTATGCGAAGTTTGGCAAAGATTGGTGGTAAAATGGCTACATAGAAAGTGTGAAAAATGTCCTTAAATGAATACCCTGGGTTGTCTCCTTTAAAAAAATATGTACATGTGGGGTGTGTTCAGAGATCCTATAACAGATAACAGTGTTACAAGGTCACTATTGATACATTTTAAATATATTTATTTTGAAAAAGCAATGTCCTATTTGTACTTATAGCCCTATAACTTGCAAATAAAAAGCATGTAAACACTGGGGCCTAGATTTGGAGCTTGGCGGTAGATGGGTTGTTAACGCTACGCGGGCTTTTTTCTGGCCGCACCATAAAATTAACTCTGGTATCGAGAGTCCAAAAAAATGCTGCGTTAGGCTCCAAAAAAGGAGCGTAGAGCATTTTTACCGCAAATGCAACTCTCGATACCAGAGTTGCTTACGGATGCGGCCAGCCTCAAAAACGTGCTCGTGCACGATTCCCCCATAGGAAACAATGGGGCTGTTTGAGCTGAAAAAAAACCTAACACCTGCAAAAAAGCAGCGTTCAGCTCCTAACGCAGCCCCATTGTTTCCTATGGGGAAACACTTCCTACGTCTGCACCTAACACTCTAACATGTACCCCGAGTCTAAACACCCCTAACCTTACACTTATTAACCCCTATTCTGCCGCCCCCGCTATCGCTGACACCTGCATTATATTATTAACCCCTAATCTGCCGCTCCGTAAACCGCCGCAACTTACATTATCCCTATGTACCCCTAATCTGCTGCCCCTAACACCGCCGACCCCTATATTATATTTATTAACCCCTAATCTGCCCTCCTCAACGTCGCCTCCACCTGCC
Organism: Bombina bombina; assembly: GCF_027579735.1. Lineage (NCBI taxonomy): Eukaryota > Metazoa > Chordata > Amphibia > Anura > Bombinatoridae > Bombina > Bombina bombina. Next base: position 108,705,940 of record NC_069499.1, on the reverse strand, counting down.
TACACTTATTAACCCCTAATCTGCCGAGCGGACCGCACCGCTCTTATAATAAATGTATTAACCCCTAATCCGCCTCACTAACCCTATCATAAATAGTATTAACCCCTAATCTGCCCTCCCTAACATCGCCGACACCTAACTTCAATTATTAACCCCTAATCTGACGACCGGAGCTCACCGCTACTATAATAAATGGATTAACCCCTAAAGCTAAGTCTAACCCTAACACTAACACCCCCCTAACTTAAATATAATTTAAATCTAACGAAATTAATTAACTCTTATTAAATAAATTATTCCTATTTAAAGCTAAATACTTACCTGTAAAATACATCCTAATATAGCTACAATATAAATTATAATTATATTATAGCTATTTTAGGATTAATATTTATTTTACAGGCAACTTTGTAATTATTTTAACCAGGTACAATAGCTATTAAATAGTTAAGAACTATTTAATAGTTACCTAGTTAAAATAATAACAAAATTACCTGTAAAATAAATCCTAACCTAAGTTATAATTAAACCTAACACTACCCTATCAATAAATTAATTAAATAAAATACCTACAATTACCTACAATAAAACCTAACACTACACTATCAATAAATAAATTAAATACAATTCCTACAAATAACTACAATTACATAAACTAACTAAAGTACAAAAAATAAAAAAGAACTAAGTTACAAAAAATAAAAAAATATTTACAAACATAAGAAAAATATTACAACAATTTTAAACTAATTACACCTACTCTAAGCCCCCTAATAAAATAACAAAGACCCCCAAAATAAAAAAATGCCCTACCCTATTCTAAATTAATAAAGTTAAAAGCTCTTTTACCTTACCAGCCCTGAACAGGGCCCTTTGCGGGGCATGCCCCAAGAAAATCAGCTCTTTTGCCTGTAAAAAAAAAACATACAATACCCCCCCCAACATTACAACCCACCACCCACATACCCCTAATCTAACCCAAACCCCCCTTAAATAAACCTAACACTAAGCCCCTGAAGATCTTCCTACCTTGTCTTCACCTCAACAGGTATCACCGATCCGTCCTGGCATCCGGTGCTGAAGAGGTCCAGAAGAGGCTCCAAAGTCTTCCTCCTATCCGGCAAGAAGAGGACATCCGGACCGGCAAACATCTTCATCCAAGCGGCATCTTCGATCTTCTTCCATCCGGTGCGGAGCGGGTCCATGTTGAAGCAGCCGACGCGGATCCATCCTCTTTTTTCGGCGTCTCCTGACGAATGACGGTTCCTTTAAGGGACGTCATCCAAGATGGCGTCCCTCGAATTCCGATTGGCTGATAGGATTCTATCAGCCAATCGGAATTAAGGTAGGAATATTCTGATTGGCTGATGGAATCAGCCAATCAGAATCAAGATCAATCCGATTGGCTGATCCAATCAGCCAATCAGATTGAGCTCGCATTCTATTGGCTGATCGAAACAGCCAATAGAATGCAAGCTCAATCTGATTGGCTGATTGGATCAGCCAATCGGATTGAACTTGATTCTGATTGGCTGATTCCATCAGCCAATCAGAATATTCCTACCTTAATTCCGATTGGCTGATAGAATCCTATCAGCCAATCGGAATTCGAGGGACGCCATCTTGGATGACGTCCCTTAAAGGGACACTGTACCCAAAAAATTTCTTTCGTGATTCAGATTGAGCATGAAATTTTAGGCAACTTTCTAATTTACTCCTATTATCAAATTTTCTTCATTGTCTTGGTATCTTTATTTGAAATCCAAGAATGTAAGTTTAGATGCCGGCCCATTTTTGGTGAACAACCTGGGTTGTCCTTGCTGATTGGTGGATAAATTCATCCACCAATAAAAAAAGTGCTGTCCAGAGTACTGAAACCAAAAAAAAGCTTAGATGCCTTCTTTTTCAAATAATGATAGCAAGAGAACGAAGAAAAATTGATAATAGGAGTAAATTAGAAAGTTGCTTAAAATTGCATGCTCTTTCTGAATTACAAAAGAAAAAATTTGGGTACCGTGTCCCTTTAAAGGAACCGTCATTCGTCGGGAGACGCAGAAAGAAGAGGATGGATCCGCGTCGGCTGCTTCAACATGGACCCGCTCCGCACCGGATGGAAGAAGATCGAAGATGCCGCTTGGATGAAGATGTTTGCCGGTCCGGATGTCCTCTTCTTGCCGGATAGGAGGAAGACTTTGGAGCCTCTTCTGGACCTCTTCAGCACCGGATGCCAGGACGGATCGGTGATACCTGTTGAGGTGAAGACAAGGTAGGAAGATCTTCAGGGGCTTAGTGTTAGGTTTATTTAAGGGGGGTTTGGGTTAGATTAGGGGTATGTGGGTGGTGGGTTGTAATGTTGGGGGGGGTATTGTATGTTTTTTTTTACAGGCAAAAGAGCTGATTTTCTTGGGGCATGCCCCGCAAAGGGCCCTGTTCAGGGCTGGTAAGGTAAAAGAGCTTTTAACTTTATTAATTTAGAATAGGGTAGGGCATTTTTTTATTTTGGGGGTCTTTGTTATTTTATTAGGGGGCTTAGAGTAGGTGTAATTAGTTTAAAATTGTTGTAATATTTTTCTTATGTTTGTAAATATTTTTTTATTTTTTGTAACTTAGTTCTTTTTTATTTTTTGTACTTTAGTTAGTTTATGTAATTGTAGTTATTTGTAGGAATTGTATTTAATTTATTTATTGATAGTGTAGTGTTAGGTTTTATTGTAGGTAATTGTAGGTATTTTATTTAATTAATTTATTGATAGGGTAGTGTTAGGTTTAATTATAACTTAGGTTAGGATTTATTTTACAGGTAATTTTGTTATTATTTTAACTAGGTAACTATTAAATAGTTCTTAACTATTTAATAGCTATTGTACCTGGTTAAAATAATTACAAAGTTGCCTGTAAAATAAATATTAATCCTAAAATAGCTACAATGTAATTATCATTTATATTGTAGCTATATTAGGATGTATTTTACAGGTAAGTATTTAGCTTTAAATAGGAATAATTTATTTAATAAGAGTTAATTAATTTCGTTAGATGTAAATTATATTTAAGTTAGGGGGGTGTTAGTGTTAGGGTTAGACTTAGCTTTAGGGGTTAATCCATTTATTATAGTAGCGGTGAGCTCCGGTCGTCAGATTAGGGGTTAATAATTGAAGTTAGGTGTCGGCGATGTTAGGGAGGGCAGATTAGGGGTTAATACTATTTATGATAGGGTTAGTGAGGCGGATTAGGGGTTAATAACTTTATTATAGTAGCGCTCAGGTCCGCTCGGCAGATTAGGGGTTAATAAGTGTAGGCAGGTGGAGGCGACGTTGAGGGGGGCAGATTAGGGGTTAATAAATATAATATAGGGGTCGGCGGTGTTAGGGGCAGCAGATTAGGGGTACATAAGGATAACGTAGGTGGCGGCGCTTTGCGGTCGGCAGATTAGGGGTTAATTATTGTAAGTAGCTGGCGGCGACGTTGTGGGGGGCAGATTAGGGGTTAATTATTGTAAGTAGCTGGCGGCGACGTTGTGGGGGGCAGGTTAGGGGTTAATAAATATAATACAGGGGTCGGCGGGGTTAGGGGCAGCAGATTAGGGGTACATAAGTATAATGTAGGTGGCGGTCGGCAGATTAGGGGTTAAAAAAATTTAATCGAATTGCGGCGATGTGGGGGGACCTCAGTTTAGGGGTACATAGGTAGTTTATGGGTGTTAGTGTACTTTAGGGTACAGTAGTCAAGAGCTTTATGAACCGGCGTTAGCCCAGAAAGCTCTTAACTCCTGCTTTTTTTCTGCGGCTGGAGTTTTGTCGTTAGAGCTCTAACGCTCACTTCAGAAACGACTCTAAATACCGGCGTTAGGAAGATCCCATTGAAAAGATAGGATACGTAATTTACGTAAGGGGATCTGCGGTATGGAAAAGTCGCGGCTGAAAAGTGAGCGTTAGACCCTATTTTGAGTGACTCCAAATACCGGCGGTAGCCTAAAACCAGCGTTAGGAGCCTCTAACGCTGGTTTTCACGGCTACCGCCAAACTCTAAATCTAGGCCTGGGTGTTTTTAAACTCAGGACACAATTTTGAATCTATTTAGCAGTTTTTTTCATTAGCTTTTGTAGATGAATAAAAGATTTTTCAAGTAAAAGTCAAAAAACTTTTTTTCAATTTTTCACCATATATATATATATTTAAGTAAATTATATGACATGATACAAATAATGGTATGTAAAGAAAGCCCTTTTTGTCCTGAAAAAAATAATATATAATTTGTATGGGAACAGTAAATGAGAGAGAGGAAAATTACAGCTAAACACAAACGCCACAAAAGTGTTAAAATAGTCCTGGTCCTTAACGTACAACATAGCCAAAACAGTCCGGTCCTTAAGGGGTTAAGTATGCTGACACTGCTATGTGCTACTCAGTGCTTGGTATATTACTCATTTACATCTGATCACAGGAAAGAAGACCACATAATAATAATTAAAGGAACTCCAACAGAACTGCCGCTGCCTACCAGTCTTTTGATTGTATTTTATGAAATCAAGGTTAAAATACAATCTCTACCCCACAGAATATACAACTGATATCCAAACACTGAAAGCAAGATATCATTTGCACATTTAAATTACAAGTCATCATCTACTTAAAGGACAGAAAGGTCAAAATTAAAATGAAATATTCTTTCACTATACTTCCATAAGCAAAAATGCTTCTAATAAATGTCATTACTGTTTTTCATGGCATACACACATATGCTGTGAGCGCTGATGCTGTAGTCACACACTGAAACAAGTGGCTGGTTATTGCTATTGCAAGTTCCTGGTAGCAATTAGCGCTCATAAAATTAACCAGATCAGATCTCTGGTTAGTTTTTTTTAATGTGCCCCAAATGCCCCCAAAAATACAGTGTTTTGGATTTTATTAAAAAATAAAGATAACAGTATCTATATTTTTTACTAAAATAACTGCACTAGGCAGTATTTTGGGGGTAAAGTTGGTGGGAGTGGGGTGTTAGAAATAAAAACGTCACTAAAAAGTGCCTTTACATTGCGGTCTATGTGGAACTGTGTGTTGCCTGTAAATATATATGTACATGCTTATATACATATATATTTATGTGTTAATACGTGTATATACACCCTATTAACACATAAATATATACTGTATGAATATAATCATATACATATATATTTGTGTTAATACGTGTATATACACCCTATTAACACATAAATATATACTGTATGAATATAATCATATACATATATATTTGTGTTAATACGTGTATATACACCCTATTAACACATAAATATATACTGTATGAATATAATCATATTCATATATATTTAACATTGGCTGCCATTGCTGCGCTACTTACACCCTTTGCTGCTTAGGTTCTCATGCCGTGTGTCACGGCATGAGAATGAGGCTCCCATTAAAGCCTATGGAAGCGGGCTATTTGAGCACAATGCTTTCTGTCAACTTGTAATATTAGCTCACATTAGCGTGCACTGCTATTACTCAGTGGATCGCTAATATTGCTTTCACAAAAGCGATATTTAGCGCTCTACTTGTAATCTGCCCCTTAGTGTATCCTATTCTGTATATTATTTTATTTATTTTGACCAATGGATTGAGCAACTTAAACTCCAGGGGAAACTGCATCCTCATACTGTGCATTGTTACAGGTACCTGAGGCAGATGTTTGGAGTGTTCAATGAAACAGCTGAAAAACTGATGGAACAGTTAGAAAAAATAGCAGATGGGAAACAGGAAGTGAGTTTACAAAAGATGATCAATTCAGTCACCTTGGACGTTATCACACAGGTAAATTCTAATGTTTCAGGTGTGACATAAGAGTTTAAATTTCCAAAATGATGTTTTAATTCTTCAAAGGTGGATAAAGGGACATGCATTAGAATGAATAAACCTGACCTTGTTAAAGGGACACTACAGTCATAATTACATTTTCATGATTCATTAAAAAAATATATATATACTTACATTATCAAATTTTGCAGTCTTTTTAACTTTCTAAGGAACCAGGTCCTACTAAGCATGTGCAAGAGTTTGTAGTGTGTACATATATGTATAAAACTGTGATTTGCTGAGGGCTGTCACATGATTTAAGGAGCAGGGAAATTAAAGGAATTTGAAATTCAGAATAGGTGTTATTGCATTGTTTTTGTTATGTATTTGTTGATTATGCAATTCTACTGTTACTTTATTTAATAGTCCTTTAAATAAAGCAGTGAAAAAGTAAATATTATTTTATTCTTCAAATGATATGTAGATATATATTTATTTTAAATGGAAGACTATTTTTCTATATTTCATTTGATAAAGGTTATTTCAAAATTTGTTAGTAAGCTAAATAAACCTACTTTCTTTCCAATGGCATGGAGAGTCCACAAATCCATTCAATTACTAGTGGGAATTCAACTCCTGGCTACCAGGGGGAAGCAAAGAACACCCCAACAGAGTTCTTAAGTATCACTCCCACTTCCCCTAACGCCCAGTCATTCTTTGCTTCGTACATCGTAGGGGGTGTGTGAAGACGATGCAACTTATTAATCCTTTAATGGGTACTTTTCCCTGCAAGCAAGGATTGGGGCAATGTCAATCTCTTTAGTAAGAGTAATGGTGACTTTTAGCAGCTGGAGGGTGGTGAGGTAGTCCTTAAACTCCAACAAACTATGCTAACCCCTATTTAGAAAGTGAGGGTTGGTTAACAGACCTGAAGCTGCTGTGACTGCTCCACAGCAGAAGAGTTCTTTCTTATTTATATTTAGAACAAGTACATAGAGGAAGGAATGAGGTACTCAGTGACGTGGGTCTTGCTTCACTCATGGTCGCACAGTGTCAGTGACAGACTCTATCAGACTCTATCAAGTTGTAAGGCCTTGTGTATAATACAGTCCTACTGAGGTTTTTGTCAGTTTTCCATCCCTTGTAGGATATTGAAAACATTTGTGGGCCGTTAAATGTCGAAACAACAAAAAAGTATTGGTGCACATCCAACCACTTAAGTCCACATATTTATAGCATATTTATATATACTTCTGTCTGCTAAATATACTTACATAGTTCAAATAAGATTGGGATAAACATCTCGCAATAATATTGACTTATATTTATGCTGCAAAAAATTGCCTGTTAAATATGCTTTTAAATTTAAATAAAAACTTCTGTCTGCTAAATATACATAGTTCAAATAAGATTGAGATAAACATCTCACAATAATATTGACTTATATTTATGCTGCAAAAAATTGCCTGTTTAAATTTAAATAGGGATCTTAGTCACACAATATGATCATATTCTGCTAAGCCAGTCACCACTTACAAGGTGTCCCACGATAGACTGGTCCTAACACTAATCAGTTTCCACACTGCAGCAAATCATGTCTACACAGAGTGAAACTCCCTAGCTTTATATGTATAGTTATACTGTCTGGGACACACCTGGGCTGGGTGGTGTGCATTAACCAAAAAGGGAGGGGGGGGGGGGATTTGGTCAATTACCTATTCAAAAGATACAACAAGGTTTTTTTTTTTTTTGGTTAAGCCCACCACAAAAGGACTGTTTAATCTTAACACACATATTGTGGGAGTGCTACCAAAGTGACCAAAACAACAAAAGTATTGGTGCACATCCAACCACTTAAGTCCACATATTTATAGCATATTTATATATACTTCTGTCTGCTAAATATACTTACATAGTTCAAATAAGATTGGGATAAACATCTCACAATAATATTGACTTATATTTTTTTTTTGCAGCATAAATATAAGTCAATATTATTGTGGTATACATATAAAGCTAGGGAGTTTCACTCTGTGTAGACATGATTTGCTGCAGTGTGGAAACTGATTAGTGTTAGGACCAGTCTATCGTGGGACACCTTGTAAGTGGTGACTGGCTTAGCAGAATATGATCATATTGTGTGACTAAGATCCCTATTTAAATTTAAACAAGCAATTTTTTGCAGCATAAATATAAGTCAATATTATTGTGAGATGTATATCCCAATCTTATTTGAACTATGTAAGTATATTTAGCAGACAAAAGTTTTTATTTAAATTTAAAAGCATATTTAACAGGCAATTTTTTGCAGCATAAATATAAGTCAATATTATTGCGAGATGTTTATCCCAATCTTATTTGAACTATGTAAGTATATTTAGCAGACAGAAGAATATATAAATATGCTATAAATATGTGGACTTAAGTGGTTGGATGTGCACCAATACTTTTTTGTTTTGTAATTGTTTTGGTCACTTTGGTAGCACTTCCACAATATGTGTGTGTTAACATTAAACAGTCCTTTTGTGGTGGGTTAACAAAAAAAAAACCCTTGTTGTATCCGTTAAATGTCGATTCACACTTTTACCTCTGGCGGGGATATATCATTGTGTACTGTCAACAGAATGTGAAGCTGTGATTCAAAGCCTGTACATAAGGGATCTGAAGTTATTTTTTATTGAGCTATAAACTGCAGGTAATCTCCGGTTACGGCAGGTTAATATGGCCGCCGGAACTTTTAGTGCGAACCTTCATTTAATTGTCTGAAGGAGCCTGTAACTTTGTGTACGTTAAGTTCCACTTTGGACAGCGTATCACACTCTTGGTGCAGCGCTTTATCGGCTCTACCTGTTTGGGGAACCTTGTTTGTATATATGTCAGCTGTGGAACGTCCGGTGTTCTGTTATATTTGCCTACTGTTTTACATTATCCTACCTATGTAACGCGTTCAGCCAGATAGAGCACTTTCATATCCGCCATTTTAGTTTGAAACAGAGGCCGATGTCAAAATATTGATCGGATGGTGATATTTGGCTGTTTGGAGTGCAGATCTCGCTCAAACATAAAACGTTAAAACATAAACACAAAATATTATGTATGTTATTAGCTTGTGATGATAGCATTGATTTTATAACTGTATTTTTTTCAGGGTACAGATATGTTTCCATTATCTTTTGTTACATAGCCTGAAAAATACATTTATAAAATGAATGCTATCATCACAACCTAATACCAAACAAACATTTGGTGTTTATGTTTTAATTATTTATGTTTGAACAAGATCTGCACTCAAAACAGCGAAATATAAGGTGGTATGAAAAGTATACAGAATACAATCACTATTTTAACATCAGCCTCATTTTGAAACAAATATGGCGGGTATGTAAGTTCTCTATCTAGATTTAGGCTTGGCCGTACGTGTTACGTAATTAGGACAACGTAACAAGGTAGGAAAATATTACAGAACATCGGCTTCACTATTGGCCGGAAGCTTTCACCATCTGACTGAATGTGGTGCTTTTTGTGTTAAAAGAAATGTGCGTGATCTCCTGTATCAGGAGATGGCTTAGTTTTTATGCCCGGTAGTCGCTCTGTATGCTACTTAATTCAGCAAATCTGAGACTCTCCATGGCAGGATATCCTAAAGGAGTTTACATTTAGTATGCAACAGCTAGGACTTCCCAGGTCTGCTGGGTTTTACATATGCCCTTTGAGCGCGCTATCTATGGGAAGCGCTCATAATATCTTTTGTTCCTTTATTATTATTGTATGATAGTGGATCCAGATATTTTTAGTGTAGTTTTTTCCTATTCTTGTTTTATTCAGGAGCTTCCTGATGTGAGATTTTATCACTGTGTTTAAACTGATAGTTTTCCTTACTAGGGGTTAACATTGATTTCCTGTCCTATTTTGCCATCTGCTGGTGGTATTCTGGCATTACAGTCTGATTTTCTACTTCTGTAGAAATCTGGTGCTTTTTTTTAAAAGCATGATGTTCTGCTTATACTATAATTTTGTACACAGTAAGATTTAAGATTGGGAATCTTTTCTCCTGTGTATGTTATATTTATGATATTGTTACTATTAATATATGTTGGAGAGGAGACATATCTAGAATGTGTTTTTGGATATGTTGTTTCCTATCAGGTTCATTCTTTACTTTTGGAATGATTTCATTCTCTATGATTGTTTGGACCTTATACCCTCTGACGGGGATATATTTTCAGTAACTACTCATTTTATTCATAGTAAGGTGATCATAGTTATGACTATGGCAGACTGGTCAGTAACCAGACATCTAGCCTTTTTATGGAAGATCATTGACCCCACATAGTCAAGTTGCCATTGTAACAAACCCCCCCACAAAAACACCTCACACCATCTTTGGGATTGAAAGGCCGCAGCTCCTTTATTAACATAACTTAAAACATAAATAACATTAAATATTATATAACATTAACTCTTTAAACACCAACACAGTGCTTGCCCCCATTCCACGTTCCACAAGCCCCGCCCTACCCAAGGGAGGGGCTACCACCATCAAACCAACCCCCTGCTGTTGAAACAGGAAGTCCCATCACATCATAACAGGCGTAAGCCTCTACCACCCAGGGCAAGCACCCCGCCACAGCTGCGACAGTTCTTTAAGCCTATCACCAGGGAGGGAGGGCGGGAATTTGCCCACAGTGCTGCTCCTGCTATCAGCTTGTTATTTTTCCAATGCTTGTTGCTACTTCCTGTCAGCACCTTATCAACCCTTTGCTTAGCCCACCCCCTTGTCCTTTCTCTCACCCCATGCCCTGCTTCCTAGTGGGGTCACATAACCCTCTCTTCAATTTCTTTCTACAGGGTTATTCCTTGACCCCATATAGTCAAGTTGCCATTGTAACAAACCCCCCCACAAAAACACCTCACACCATCTTTGGGATTGAAAGGCCGCAGCTCCTTTATTAACATAACTTAAAACATAAATAACATTAAATATTATATAACATTAACTCTTTAAACACCAACACAGTGCTTGCCCCCATTCCACGTTCCACAAGCCCCGCCCTACCCAAGGGAGGGGCTACCACCATCAAACCAACCCCCTGCTGTTGAAACAGGAAGTCCCATCACATCATAACAGGCGTAAGCCTCTACCACCCAGGGCAAGCACCCCGCCACCCCTCACCCCTTAGGTGAGGACCGCCACCCAGAGCCAAGGCCTTCTCAATCCCTTCTCTCAACGTGAAATTAAAAAGGTGTAAACCCACCTCGTTAAGGTGGACCCCGTCTTTGAGATAGAAGCACCTCCCCGATTCCCCTTCAAATTCAACATGCCTCAATCCAACTCCTCCCACCTTTCTTACGTAACTGCTCACCATCCTGTTGACCTTCCGTCTGGAAGCCTCCAACCTCCCAGCATCCCATGCTGACCTCCACACTACCCGGCTCTCTATCTCTGACCAGACAATAACTAAGCCCGGGAAGAGTTGCCGCAGTCTCTCCATCCCTCTCTTAATATCTTCCACCAAGTCCTTTTGAGGCATGAAGCCCAGGTCATTTCCTCCCACATGAAGCACCAAAATCTGAGGGGGTGCAAACAATCTGGCATACTCAACAACTTTCCCGACTACCTGCCCCCACTTCATGCCCCGGACCCCAAACCATTTCATTTCAACTTTATCCCTAGATAGTCCCAGCTGGCCTCCATCCTCCTTGACTGCGGCAGCCTTCCTGGCCCAGTAAATGTACGAATGCCCGATCACCCAACACCTCACTGGACCTGTTAAAACAAAATATAGCCGTATCAGCTGCCGCCCCTTCCACTTACACCCTCATCCCCAACCTAACGTACCCCCGATACCTGTCCGACCTCCACCTCCCTATCCTCTTAATCACAGACACATCCAAACCCAAGCCAGCCGCCTCCGTTGCCGCCCCAATCCTGAAGGAATGTGACCCGAACTCCATTTCCCCCAACCCCACTCTCCCCAAGGCCTTTCTGAATACCGCCATAAACTGGAACCTGGACAAAGCAGACCCATCCTCATGCACCAACAGTGGCCCCACCCCCCTGGGGCGAAGACTGAGGTACTGCTGGACTACGGCCACTGGGCAACACACTCCCCCCACTTCCCTCAGCTTGATCAAGACCCCTTTCCCCAACTGGTCCGTCTTGGACCTTCTCAACCAAATCTCCACTACTCCTTCCCCCAGTGTCACCTCATCTCTGTGCAAACCTCCCTCGTCCCTCCTGTTCTGTCCCACCAACTCCGAAATCCTGAATGCTCCAAAAAATGCCAAAGTAAATGCAGTCTTAAACAGGACCTCCTCAAAATTCGACAAACATACCTCCTTTAAACATTCCACCACCTTCTCCAAAACTACAAACGATACCGGCCATCTGCCGTCTGGCCTCCTTTTACCCCGGCACAACCCCCTCACTGCCATCCTCACCACAAAGACCTTCGTTAAGTCCCCCATCTCCAACAGCTGGAACCAGAAAGCCAATGCCGCCATCCTTTTCTTTATCTCTGAGGCGGATAGCCTCTCCTCACCCCACTGCCTTACCCATGCAAGCAACACCCCCAACTGGGCATCGCCACTTTCCAGTAGGTGCCTCCCCCTCTCCAGACTGCACCATTTTTTCCACACCTGGACGTAGGCCCTCCAAGTCGACTCTGCCAGCGAACCCCGGACCAGCTCCATCAGCCCGCGTCCCCCAGATTCCACAAGTCCTCCGGGCAGGATGTTCCCTCCACGTCCGCCTCTGGCGCTGCCGCGCGGAACCGGTCCCACTGGAAACGGGACAAAGAATCAGCTATCACATTCAGCTTCCCCGGGACATGTACCACCCTGAAAGATACGTTATTGCGCAGGCACTCCAACACAAATACTCTCAACAACCTAACCACCGGCGGGGAGTTAGCCGTCAGCCTGTTTATAGCCAAAACCACCCCTAGGTTGTCCGAATGGAAAGTAACCCTCTTGTCCCTCAAAGTACTGGACCACACCCGGAGCGCTACCACTAACGGGAAGAACTCCAAGAATGTGAGATTCTTCGTTAGGCCCGCCTCTTTCCAACTGTCCGGCCAGGCCTCCGCACACCACCGTCCTTGCAAATAGGCCCCGAAACCCTGCGCTCCCGAAGCATCCGTGTATAAGCTCAGGTTGTCATCAGACCAACCGACCTCCTGCATAATCAACCTCCCATTGAACTCCTCCAAGAATGTGAGCCACACCCTCAAGTCATCCTTCAGCTCCCTCGTGACTCTGATATGATGTCTAGGCTCCGAGACCCCAGCCGTCGCCAGCGACAGCCGGCGACAAAAAGCTCTACCTATCGGGATAATCCGACAGGCGAAGTTGAGCTTCCCCAATAATGACTGCATTTGCCGCAATGTGACTTTTTTAGATGCCAAGACCTCGCCCACCACCGCTTTGAGGTCGACCAGCTTGTCCACCGGGAGCCGACACTCCATACGGATCGTATCCAGCTGTATCCCCAAAAAACTCAGGGAAGACACCGGACCCTCCGATTTTTCGCTCGCCACCGGGATCCCAAAGTCCCTAGTCACTTCCCCGAAGACCTCGACCAGCCTCTCGCAGTCCCCTGAATCCGCCGCTCCCACGAATAAGAAGTCATCGAGGTAGTGGACCACCGAAGACTTCCCCGCTCTTTGCCTTACCACCCAGTCCACGAAAGAACTGAATTTCTCGAAATACGAGCAAGATATAGAACAGCCCATGGGGAGGCATAGATCCACGAAAAACGAGCCCTCGAACCAACAACCCAACAAGTGATGGCATTTTGGGTGAACCGGCAGCAGCCGAAATGCGGATTCGACGTCTGCTTTTGCCAGCAACGCCCCGGGTCCCGCCCTACGGACCAAAGATACTGCCCTATCAAAAGACGCATAGTTCACCGAAACCAACTCAGGATCTATGCCATCGTTCACTGACAGCCCTTTTGGGTGAGAGAGATGATGGATCATGCGAAACTGCCCCACCCCTTTTTTGGGTACCACCCCAAGCGGAGAAATCCGCAACCCCTGCAGTGGGGGCCCATTGAAGGGCCCCGCCATCCTGCCCAGTGCCACCTCCTTGCCCAATTTTTCTCTCACCACTGCCGGGAACTCCTTGGCTGACTTAAGATTACCCCCAAATGCTCCCACCTCCTGGTCTTTAAATGGAATAACGAAACCCGAACTGAACCCTGTCAACAATAACTCGGCGTCCGCCGCGAACCCCCGCCTATTGGCGTATTCCTTTAGCCATGGCACCATCTTTTCGACCCTCACTGGGGTCCGCGCTCACACTACCCACCTCCCCGGGTTTTCCTCCCTGCCTCTCTTTCTTGAAGCACTTGGCAAGAGAGTGAATTCCCCCGCATCCCGAGCATTCATGCTTGTACTTGCATGATGCCCCGAATTTGCATTGCCCCTCATTAAACTGAAAGCAGAGGCCCTTCCGTATTGCTGTTGTTGTGTTTCCGCTCCTGCCCCCGCTCCCCGGTCCCTGTCCGCCTGCCCGAAAGGACTGACCCCCTCTCAGGGGTGTCATGATCTCTAACCAGATGCCCATGTCCCTATCGTCCCACCGCATCTCAGCCCTAACCGCCATTCGCTGCCGGAACCTCTCGTCGTACCGCCACCACGCTGTTCCCCCGTATGTCCCATACGCATTCCCGATCTCATCATAGTAACAGAAAAGGGACGACCCCTGTTCTGGGAATTTCTCGCACACCACGCTCGCCATGATGCGAAATGCCCTGGACCAATTCCCAAACGTCTTCGGCAACTTCCTCCATCGCTTCTTCCTCTCCTCGTCTTCCTTCTTCCCTTTCTCCTTATCGTCCTCCTTCACCTCCAGTACCTGATCCAAGGGGAGCAGCGAGAAAATTTCCAGAAATTCCCGTTTCCAGATCTTCTCCCTCAGCTCGCTGGTGAGGTGTATTCCCAGAGGTCCCACCGAACATAGGCACGGTCTCCTTAATGCATCTTCTGGGACCCTCAGCGTCTCTCCAGTCCCCGCACCAACTGCAGCCCCCGTACCAGGTGCTGCCTGAGCCCCTCCGCTCTGCGCTTCACCTGCCGGTTGCGCCCATGCCGCCGCCGGCGAACCCCTTTGCCCCTGGGCCTTCTCCAAGGTAGCAATCAAGCCCTTCAACCCAGTCAGTATCAACTCACGCTCCCCAGACAAACCCTCATTCATCCTAGGGAGCAGCGCAGCAGCCTCACCTGCCGACTGCACCGCTGTTGCCGGTCCTAGTCTTCTCCTCTCCTCAGAGACTCCCGTCTCCGGCCTGATGCGTCCGTCCCGACTGGAGCCCCTAGGCCTCCCGGCCGTCCCCGCTCCGTCTACCTCCAGTATGCGTCTCGCCGTCCCTCTCCTGGCAGGGGACCTCCCCCTGCCGCCTCTGCTCCTGTCTCTGGACCTCTCCAACCTGGCCCAGGTGGGGGACGACGCCTCCCTTCCTCTGCTCCTCCTGCGCCTTGGCGATCGTGACCTACTGAGCCCCCTATCTGTGTCCTGCCTCCTCAGGGGAGTGGGATCCCTCCCCGTATCACGTCCTGGTCCTGCCGTCTGTAAAGAGATCAAACCCGTCACATCATCCCCCCTTTCTGGCCTCCCCTCACCACTTCCCTGCCTGACCCCTCCCCGTGGTGGGGACAACAACCTCAATAGCTGCGCCAGTGTATCCATCCCCCCTACCTGGCCAGCCGTCGCCGTTCCTGCTGATGTGCCCTCCAGTGGATCCTCCTCTTCCTCGAAGTCACCGCTGGCGTCCAGCTCAAGCGGTGGCTCCGTCCACAGCTCCATATCCTCGATCTCCCTTGTGGCATTGCCCGCCACCTCTCCCCGGGCCGTAGAGGCCCTTCCTTCTGTAAAACAAATCATAACATCAACATCATTCCCTTCACACCTCCCGCATCCTATCCCCCACCCCCCCCTAAACCCCTTCGATTCCCCCCTTCACCCTTGCGCTAACTCATTCACCCCCCCCCTCTCCCTTTTTTTTTTTTTTTTTTATATCACTCCCCCTCCCTGCCACGTAGGTACCCCTTACCCAACACCGCACCCCTTAACAGGCTCCCTGTCCTCATCCCTCCCCCCTCCCAACTATCCCTGCCTCAGATCTCCCCCTACTGCCCCCCCCCCCACTCACTGTTTCTCCTACCGGCCCTCGTCCCTTAAGTCCCTGCTAGTACATCCAGTAGGTCAGGGTATCACCCCCTGGCTCCCACTTCTCCCCTCAATAATTACCTGTGGGCTCCGGACACCCCCCTCCCAGAACTCATCCCTCCTTCCCATTCGCCTCACTTCCTATGGCCCTTGAACCTGTCCCCACCTGCTAATCCCCACCTACACCTTATGCCTTCCTGCCTGCTGCATTGGACCCCCTCCCCCCCTCTCAAATTCCCTTGCCGCCTCCAACTATTTGACCTACCAACCCCCCCCCTCTGGATGCTGCCCCTTGTGGCCCTTAGCCTGCTTGGTCAGCCCCTGGCCCGGCAATGCCGTCTTTGTGTCCCCTATTGCCTACGGGCACCCCCCTCCGAATCCGGGCCCCCCCCGGCCCCCCCGGTGTAAGGCTTAAGCCCCCGGATCCTCCCCCCCCTTCCTGCTCTCACCTGCTCCCTCCGATTGCGCCCGGTGACCTCCGCTGCTCACTCCTCTGGTCCCAAGGCCCGGTTGCGACCGCCGGGCCGTGACGTCATCCGGTCGCGCTGCTGCAGGCCGCAAGCCTGTACCCGGCCTGGCCGTCGCCTCATCCGGCCGCGTTGCTGTAGGCCGCAAGCCTGTACCCGGCCTGGCCGTCGCCTCCGGTCCCGCTGTGGCCCGCTCTCCATCCTGCAGGTCCCCGGATCTCCTGCCGCTCCTCCGCAACTGAGGCCCCGACTGCGCCTGCCGGGCCGTCTCCGCTCCCGCATCTGCCGCACTAGGCCGCGAGCCTGCCCTGGGCCTGGCCGTCCTCACCGGTCCCGCCTCTTGCCGGACCACTTCTGGCGTCCTCCCTGAGGCCCCACCGGCTCCTCTGCCCGACCTCCTTCTTACCGCCTCAGGGCTCAAACGCTCAGGCGGTCTGGATCTCCTTGTGGGCCTCTCACTCCTCCTGGGCCCAGCTACGCTAGGACTTGGCCTCCCTACTGCTTTCTCTGCTGCACCCAGGTGCTCTTGAATCCAGCCTGCTCCCTTCTCTCTGGCCACCTTCATGAGCTCAGCCAGTAAAGCTTCCATGACAGGTAAGCAAAGACTGTAGTCCTAATTTGCCCACCGTGCTGCTCCTGCTATCAGCTTGTTATTTTTCCAATGCTTGTTGCTACTTCCTGTCAGCACCTTATCAACCCTTTGCTTAGCCCACCCCCTTGTCCTTTCTCTCACCCCATGCCCTGCTTCCTAGTGGGGTCACATAACCCTCTCTTCAATTTCTTTCTACAGGGTTATTCCTTTCTCATTTAGTGATGTTAGGTCACTATTAGCATTATATTATTTAGTTTTGGGTGTATTCGGTTAATTTTCTCTCTTTGGGAGAAGATTCCAACGCTGACTGTGTTTTGCTCCCTATGTTTTCTTTTGGAGTAGCAGTTTTGCACATACCTGTTTTTTTTATATATATAGCTTACATCTGTGTTTATTATTCTCTAACAGTTTTCCAATAACTTTTGATGGGGTAAAGCAGGTGGGGAGTTCCCCATTTTAGACCTCAGATTTTTCAACCTTTTTTTTTTCTCAGGATTTCATCCTTCAAATTGGAGACTATTCCTTTCTTAATTCAGGAGGGTCAGTTCTTGACTATCATCAACCTGAAGGACGTGTATTTTTATGTTCCTATACTCTAGGTTCATTTCAGATCCCTGCGGTTTGTCTTCTGGACAAGCTCTTCCAGTTGTATCTCTTTCTTTTGGCCTACCTTCTGATCCTCAAATCTTTAAGAAGGTTATAGGGGTGTTTCTAGCAGTGGCCAGATCTGAAGGTATTGCAGTGGTATCTTTTTCTCCATATATAGGGTCAGGTGCCATCATCTTTTTCTACCTTTCGACAATATTTCATAGGGATACTCTGTTGTTGATCCCCCTTTCTCACGGGTGAACCTGGAAAAGAGTTCCTTGTTACCAGATACCAGGTTTGTTTTTTTGGGAATGATCATAGTCTTTATCTCCATGAAGATTTGCTTACGGAAGTCTGAAAATCCAAACTTCCTTCAGCCTGTCTTTCTCTTCGGTTTTTATGTCCGCCCTGCGGTGGCTCTGTGTATAGAAGTCGTTGATCTATTGGTGACTTCCCTGGACTTTTTTTCTTTAAATAATTTTCCATCTGAGTTCTTTCAGTTAGGTTTCTCTGTCAACGAAGCAGAGACCACTCAGACTTCTCTTAGAGGATATTTTTAGGCACCCAGTCTAGAGATATCTGTCCTGGAGGGTTCTCTCAGGACAGTCTGTTCTAGGGTACATGCTCCCTGAGACCATCTTGGGAGCTTGTGACTAAGGACACCAGCCTTCAGGCTGGGAAGCAGCTTCAGGTTCCTTAAGAGCTCCAGGGCTCTGGACTCAGGAGTCTTCCCTTCATGATCTTGGTGGCAGGCATCTTCCTCCAGGGAGAAGCTTGTAGCCAGCTGGTATATCCTAGTGGGTCGCTGAGCTGACCCTCATATCAAGGGTTGCAAGTTTGTATCCAGCTGTTGCTGCGTGATCTCCATTTTAAGGCTCCTTTTCCTGTGAAGGTGAAGGGCTGCTTGACTAGCATAGAGGTTAGATAAGCAGTTAGTAACCGAGAGTTACCAGTTTGATCCCCTATACTGGTAGGGAAATAAACAATTTAATTTTTTTTTTTAAAAAAAGATGCATTCATCAGTGGACAGTGCTCTAACGTATCTCCTTTCTGCCAGCCTCTTCTCAGAGGGGTCTACTGGGAAGCCGATTTCTGAGTAGGCAGACTTTTTATTCAGGGGATTGGGCTTTTCTCTATGATAACTTTCAGGTGGGGAGTTCTGTTTTTAGTGCTGTTGGTGTCTCATCTATCACCAAGTTCCTAAATATGGATCTAGATCAGGGGATCCACAAGCAGCTCTGGTCGGCGATCTGATGGTTCCTGGGGACTTTGGTCTTTTCTACTCGCTCAAGCTTGGCTACGCAGATTCTTTTTGCATATCTTGTAAGGATGTCATCCTTTCCCTGTAGAGTTTTCTCTAAAGGTAGGACCTTCTATTTCAAGGTACTTTTCTTACATCCATTCCTAGACTCTCTGAAGCTGTCTGCTCGGAGAGTGATTGCCTGGTCTTGTCTAGACGAGCTTTCTGAGGAGGTGATTTCTAGTATGGTCAGGCTCATAGCCGGTAACTTGTAGATTTTCTATTGGATATGGCGTACATATCTTTTTCTGGTGTGAAGCTAGGATTTTTCTCTTGGAGTCTGGTGAGGTTTCCTCACATTCTGTCTCTTCTTCAGGAGGGCCTAGAGAAGGTATTATCCATCAGCTCTCTGAAAGGCCAGTTCTCTGACCCTTTTTTGATTATTTTGTAGATATGTGCATTTTGTTTCATTCCGTAAAAATGTGCGTAAAAAGTTGAACATAGACTATTGCACACATGATAACCTATTCCCCCATAAAAGTCAATGGAGCAAAAAAAGTGTGTGTGGGGGGGGAAACCCTACTCGCTCAGAAAACCAATCACATATTCTCAAGTGCGCTAACCCAACATAAAAATATGAATATTTCACATTCCTCTGTTCTTCACATAGCAGAATATGTTCTATTTATTCTTTTTTTTTTTTTATATATATATATATATATATATATATATATATATATATATATTTATATATCTGATGGTATTTTGGTACAATATATAACTATATATATATATATATATATATATATATATATACATACATATATATATATACAGTATATTTAAAAATATTTCCAACATATTCTGCTATGTGCAAAACATTGGAATGTGAAATATAATATTACAGTAAATACACAGTTAAAAACTTATTAAACATGAATATTTCATAATAATGCTTTTTCATGTTTTCATCTACTTGACAGGAAAGGACTCCAATGCACTTATATATATATATATATGTCTTTATATGTATACATTTGTATTTATGTGTTTATATGTGTATATATGTCTGTAATTACATATATACATATATAAATACATATGCACACATATATAGGCAAATATAAATATACATAAATAAAAAGAGAGAAGTGCTCAACCTGGGAACGAACAATAACATAATAGCTTGCTTTATGGCTAGTTACCACCCAAGAAGCAGCCTCTTTTTGCTCAACATGTGCCTTTCACAGAGAAGAACTTTCCTGAAGCATATCAGTCTAATCCTGACTTCACAGTACAGTCCAGCCCCGAAATACCAGGCAATCCCTCTCTGAACGAGAGAAACAGCAAAACCCCAGACGTATGTTTTGGCCTATTGTGGGCCTCGTCAGTGAGGTGCAGCCATATCCCTCTAGGCACACTGAGCAACGGGTCCACGTCTGGATTCCCGCATCATACTTAGGGAGACTTCCCAAAATGTCATAATTTGCATAAATAAAAAGAGAGAAGCGCTCAACCTGGGAACGAACAATAACATAATAGCTTGCTCTATGGCATACGTTCGCTCTATGGAATACGTTCGCCAAACTTCGCCATACATCACGGCAGCAGACCTTAATACGCTCGCCATAATTATCAAAAAAACGTTTAAAACATGCGCGTCAAGTACGGTGCGAATAGGATCAGACTGTTGTTAACAAACAGTCATCGATGTTGCAGCGATTCGGGCTTTTCCCAACTTTATTTATATCATTGCAGTACAGTCCACGAACATAGCACATACCTTGTCAGCACATGATTGTATATAGATGTAATTTTTTTTTTTTTTTATTCGAATTTTAAAGATCGCAAGTAGCGACATATTCTTAGCAAAATGGAGAGGGAATTATTTTTTTTAAAGAATTGTTTATACTGTACATATTTTACTATGAATGTACACACACATAGAAGTTTCAAATATAACGTAATCAGAGTATATGTATTTGTTTGAGATCTATCACTATTTGAAAAGGATAGGAAATAAAATATTTAATTTACAATAGTGGGAGCTAGCTGCTAATTGCGCCTGTTATGTAGTTCTTATCTTGTCTTTCTATATTTATCATTGCGACAAGTTAGGTGCAAAACTGTGCACAAAAGATGAAATGCCTGATTTTGAAAGAGACAAATTTGGAGCATAATCCATTCAAAGCAGTTTTTTATCTCTATATCTAATAATGCATTAAATGTAGATCAATTATATATAATTTTTTTTTATTATTATTGAGGGAAACAAAAACATACAAACAATTTGCTCAAATGACAAGAGATTCACAGTAAACATATCAAATTGCTGGTTATATAGACCATGGTACATTATTGTAAGAGCAAACCCTCCACTACCCTCATTTTTGTCCCCATTTATCTATCGCAACAGGGACCTCTTGCAGGTCCAGATGCACTACTAAGCTGGGGATAGTTTAAACAGAAGATAGGCCACTTTTGGGCCTATATCAACCAGCCACCCTCTTATGTCACCAGGACCACACGTGGGTCCAGAAATTAACCAAACTATAGGGAGGGCAATGAAATTTTAAAAAGAAAAATGTCCTTCTTCCCAAGGATGTTAGACCGTGGACAATAAGACACAGTGATATGAATAGAAAATATAAAGTTACAGCAGTTAGAAAGCTACATGCAAAGAAGAGTATGTATATATACACACAATAGCATTATTATACCCTTGTTAGATAGCATTCAGGTCGGGAAGATCAAAGTCTATAAAGAACTCAAGAGACGCTTATGTTGGTTATCTTATAACTTCTAACAACTGAGTTGCCCAACAAGGGCTCAATCCCATAAATTGAATATATGCAGGGGCTAATATGTAGCAAAAGTACACGGATGGGCATTCCATAAACTTTAGAACTCAGAATAGTAGTGGGGTATAATTCTCACTAATAAAACCCGCAGCGCCTATTTACACGTATGTGAGAACAATCTCAATCAAAGGCCTTATGGGTAGGACAGAGACTACGTAACTCTGTCAAAGTGTGAATGCGGAGGAGAGGAGAGGATACATCCCTTACCGCATAAGAGGGGTGGGGGAGGAGGAGGGGGGGCGGAGTAGTAAGTATATTTAATGATATCGTTCTCTATATACATTGACCTGCCCCATAGGCAAAACCTTTATAGCTGAGATGGGCTTTAGGCAATACCAAAAATTAATGCTTTGTACCCAGTATAATTTTTGTTTTATTATTTATTATTAGGTATACATATTTAATAGTTTGTAATTAACTTTTTAGGTTATATGTTTCGTCTTGCAACATCAAACATATATATATTCCAGCATCAAACATATATATTATATATCAAACATATATATATTCCTTGATATCTCTATCTGTACAGGGAGTGCAGAATTATTAGGCAAGTTGTATTTTTGAGGATTCATTTTATTATTGAACAACAACCATGTTCTCAATGAACCCAAAAAACTCATTAATATCAAAGCTGAATAGTTTTGGAAGTAGTTTTTAGTTTGTTTTTAGTTATAGCTATTTTAGGGGGATATCTGTGTGTGCAGGTGACTATTACTGTGCATAATTATTAGGCAACTTAACAAAAAACAAATATATACCCATTTCAATTATTTATTTTTACCAGTGAAACCAATATAACATCTCAACATTCACAAATATACATTTCTGACATTCAAAAACAAAAACAAATCAGTGACCAATATAGCCACCTTTCTTTGCAAGGACACTCAAAAGCCTGCCATCCATGGATTCTGTCAGTGTTTTGATCTGTTCACCATCAACATTGCGTGCAGCAGCAACCACAGCCTCCCAGACACTGTTCAGAGAGGTGTACTGTTTTCCCTCCTTGTAAATCTCACATTTGATGATGGACCACAGGTTCTCAATGGGGTTCAGATCAGGTGAACAAGGAGGCCATGTCATTAGATTTTCTTCTTTTATACCTTTTCTTGCCAGCCACGCTGTGGAGTACTTGGACGCGTGTGATGGAGCATTGTCCTGCATGAAAATCATGTTTTTCTTGAAGGATGCAGACTTCTTCCTGTACCACTGCTTGAAGAAGGTGTCTTCCAGAAACTGGCAGTAGGACTGGGAGTTGAGCTTGACTCCATCCTCAACCCGAAAAGGCCCCACAAGCTCATCTTTGATGATACCAGCCCAAACCAGTACTCCACCTCCACCTTGCTGGCGTCTGAGTCGGACTGGAGCTCTCTGCCCTTTACCAATCCAGCCGCGGGCCCATCCATCTGGCCCATCAAGACTCACTCTCATTTCATCAGTCCATAAAACCTTAGAAAAATCAGTCTTGAGATATTTCTTGGCCCAGTCTTGACGTTTCAGCTTGTGTGTCTTGTTCAGTGGTGGTCGTCTTTCAGCCTTTCTTACCTTGGCCATGTCTCTGAGTATTGCACACCTTGTGCTTTTGGGCACTCCAGTGATGTTGCAGCTCTGAAATATGTCCAAACTGGTGGCAAGTGGCATCTTGGCAGCTGCACACTTGACTTTTCTCAGTTCATGGGCAGTTATTTTGCACCTTGGTTTTTCCACACGCTTCTTGCGACCCTGTTGACTATTTTGAATGAAACGCTTGATTGTTCGATGATCACGCTTCAGAAGCTTTGCAATTTTAAGAGTGCTGCATCCCTCACTATTTTTTACTTTTCTGAGCCTGTCAAGTCCTTCTTTTGACCCATTTTGCCAAAGGAAAGGAAGTTGCCTAATAATTATGCACACCTGATATAGGGTGTTGATGTCATTAGACCACACCCCTTCTCATTACAGAGATGCACATCACCTAATATGCTTAATTGGTAGTAGGCTTTCGAGCCTATACAGCTTGGAGTAAGACAACATGCATAAAGAGGATGATGTGGTCAAAATACTCATTTGCCTAATAATTCTGTACTCCCTGTATGTATGTACATATTGATCAATGTGATTGTAAATAAAATGATACATGTATTTATGTATATATATATTTTTTTTTTAATGTAATTATAACATATATTTGTTATTAATTCATGGGACACCAATATCATAGAATATAATTTCAAGCGACAATACAAACCTTTAACTTTTGCTAAATGAACACTAAGCACATTTATGTACTTTCAGAAGTCTGATTGAACATTCAATTGAAATCCATTTTCAAAATTACTACTATTAACCTTTTTTTTTTTTTTGGTTATCTTTATTTTAAAAATAATTCATCTAGGCTGAGGAGCAAGATAAATTCAATTGAACCCCCATGGAAAAGCACTATTTAATTGGTGATGTTCAATCAGCAAGGTCAACTCATGTTTTGATTAAAAATGGTCACAATTCATAAATTGAAATGTTTGATTTAAAATACAGATAGAAATATCTGATGACAAGTTGAGAATGTGACTATCTTACAAAGTTGATTTAAATTGTACGCTCTATCTGAAGCATGAACAAAAGCATTGATGTTCATTTTCACTTTAATCCTCATATAAACTTTTCTATTTGAAATAGCAATGCACATGTGAAAGACAATCATATAATTATTCTGATTTAACAAATATCTTTCGGACCTGATCCGACAGTAAGCATTATGTCTGACAGACCTTGCTGAATGCGGAGAGCAATACGCTATCTGTATTCAGCATTGCACCAGCAGCTCTTGTGAGCTGCTGGTGCAACGCTGCCCCCTGCAGACTTGAGGACAATTGGCTGCCAGCAGGGGGTGTCAATCCACCCGATCATACTCGATCATTTTGAGATCTTGAGATTCCTGTCCTCCTCATCAGAGCAGGTGGACAGGGTTATGGAGCAGCAGTCTTTAGACCGATGCTCCCTAACTTTTGTTTCTGTTGAGTCCTAATACTCGCCAGAAACATGGTCCCTCAATAAATGTGCCTCAATGTATCTATGTGCATTCATCAATCAGCAGCTATATAGTTTATTGGCATATTATCGTCTTTAAATTGTATTTAAAATAATTGTAGAAACCAAATGTATAACAAATATACGCCTAGATTACGAGTCTTGCGTTAGCCTTAAAAAGCAGTGTTGAGGGGTCCCAACGCTGCTTTTTAACGCCCGCTGGTATTACGAATCAGGCAGGAGAGGGTCTACCGCTCACTTTTTTCCGCGTTTTTAGCATACCGTAAATCCCCTTACGTCAATTGCGTATCCTATCTTTTTAATGGGATTTTCCTAACGCCGGTATTACGATCGCCTGAAAAAGTGAGCGGTAGACCCTCTCCTGGCAAGACTCCTACTGCATTTAAAAGTCAGTAGTTAAGAGTTTTATGGACTAACGCCGGAACATAAAGCTCTTAACTTAAGTGCTAAAAAGTACACTAACACCCATAAACTATCTATTAACCCCTAAACCGAGCCCCCCCCACATCAGAAACACTTAACTAAAATGTTTAACCCCTAATATGCCGACCGGACATCGCCGCCACTTTAATACATTTATTAACCCCTAAACCACCGCACTCCTGCCTCGCAAACACTAGTTAAATTTTATTAACCCCTCATCTGCTGTCTCTAACATCACCGACACCTACCTACATTTATTAACCCCTAATCTGCCACCCCCAACGTTGCCGCTACTATATTAAATTTATTAACCCCTAAAATTAAGTCTAACCCTAACACCCCCTAACTTAAATATAATTTAAATAAAACAAAATAAATGTACTACTATTAAATAAATTAATCCTATTTAAAACTAAATACTTACCGAAAAAATAAACCCTAAGCTAGCTACAATATAACTAATAGTTACATTGTAGCTATCTTAGGATTTATTTTTATTTTACAGGCAACTTTGTATTTATTTTAACTAGGTAGAATAGTTATTAAATAGTTATTAACTATTTAATAACTTCCTAGTTAAAATATGTACAAATTTACCTGTAAAATAAATCCTAACCTAAATTACAATTACACCTAACACTACACTATCATTAAATTAATTAAATAAATTACCTACAATTAACTACAATTAAATACAATTAAATTAAAAAGTACAAAAACAATCAAACACTAAATTACAGAAAATAAAAAAGAATTACATTTTTTTAAACTAATTACACCTAATCTAATCCCCCTAATAAAATAAAAAAGCCCCCCAAAATAATAAAATTCCCTAAACTATACTAAATTACAAATAGCCCTTAAAAGGGCCTTTTGCGGGGCATTGCCTCAAAGTAATTGGCTCTTTTACCTGTAAAAAAAAATACAATACCCCCAACATTAAAACCCAGGTAGGAAAAATCCTATTGGCTGATGCAATCAGCCAATAGGATTGATCTCGCATTCTATTGGCTGTTCCAATCCAACCTTAATTCTGATTGGCTGATAGGATTCTATCAGCCAATCGGAATTGAAGGGACGCCATCTTGGATGATGTCACTTAAAGGAACCTTCATTCTTCAGTCGCCGTCGGATGTCTTCAACATAGACTTGGTTCACTCCGGATGGAAGAAGATAGAAGATGCCGCCTGGATGAAGCCTTCTGCCCGTCTGGAGGTCCTCTTCTGGCCGGATCGGATGAAGACTTCTGCCCCTTTTGAGGTCCACTTGTGCCCGGCTGGGTGAAGACGGCTCAAGGTAGGGTGATCTTCAAGCGGGTAGTGTTAGGTTTTTTTAAGGGGGGATTAGGTGGGTTTTAGAGTAGGGTTGGGTGTGTGGGTGGTGGGTTTTAATGTTGGGAGGTATTGTATTTTTTTTTACAGGTAAAAGAGCTGATTACTTTGGGGCAATGCCCCGCAAAAGGCCCTTTTAAGGGCTATTTGTAATTTAGTATAGGGTAGGGAATTTTATTATTTTTGGGGGCTTTTTTATTTTATTAGGGGGATTAGATTAGGTGTAATTAGTTTAAAAAATTGTAATTCTTTTTTTATTTTCTGTAATTTAGTTTGTTTGTATTTGTACTTTAGTTTATTTAATTTAATTGTAGTTAATTGTAGGTAATTTATGTAATTAATTTAATGATATTGTAGTGTTAGGTGTAATTGTAATTTAGGTTAGGATTTATTTTACAGGTAAATTTGTACTTATTTTAACTAGGAAGTTATTAAATAGTTAATAACTATTTAATAACTATTGTACCTAGTTAAAATAAATACAAAGTTGCCTGTAAAATAAATATAAATCCTAAGATAGCTACAATGTAACTATTAGTTATATTGTAGCTAGCTTAGGGTTTATTTTATAGGTACAGGTAGCCCTCAGTTTACGCCGGGGTTAGGTTCCAGAAGGAATGGTTGTAAATCGAAACCGTTGTAAATTGAAACCCAGTTTATAATGTAAGTCAATGGGAAGTGAGGGAGATAGGTTCCAGACCCCTTTCAAAATTGTCATAAGTAACACCTAATACATTATTTTAAAGCTTTGAAATGAAGATTTTACATGCTAGACAGCATTATAAACCTAATAAAATAATCAAACAACACAGAATATATAATTAAACTAAGTTAAATAAACAAAAACATTTGCTAAGCAGCATTATAAACCCAATAAAATAATCACACAACACAGACTTCACTTGCATTTTTCTGCAAACATTTCTTTCTATGCATTCCAATCTGGACTGAGTTATAGACAGGAAGATCTTGTTCCTTTGAAATCTGCTCGATAGCTCAGGTCTGGTTAAACTGATTAATTTCAGCTTGCTTGGCTTTGCTGCAAGACAAGCGGACAGCTCCACCTACTGGCTATTTTAATAAATGCACTGCTTCTCAATGCTTTTCAATAGCAGTCACATGACTGGAAAAAAAGGTTGTTATTCTGAAACAGTGTAAATTGAACCGTTGTAAAACGAGGGCCACCTGTATTTAGTTTTAAATAGGAATAATTTATTTAATTGTAGTAAATTTATTTAGATGTATTTAAATTATATTTAAGTTTGGGGGGTGTTAGGGTTAGACTTAGGTTTAGGGGTTAATAAATTTATTATAGTGGCGGCGACGTTGGCAGCAGCATATTAGGGTTTAATAAATTTAATATAGTGGCGGCGACGTTGGGGGGCAGATTAGGGGTTAATAAATATAATGTAGGGTTCGGCGATGTTGGGGGCAGTAGATTAGTGGTTCATAAGTATAATGTAGGTGGCGGCGGTGTCCGGAGCGGCAGATTAGGGGTTAGTAATATAATGTAGGTGGCGACGATGTTGGGGTTAATAAGTGTAAGATTAGGGGTGTTTACACTCGGGGTTCATGTTACGGTGTTAGGTGCAGACATAAAATTCATTTCCCCCGTAGGAAACAATGGTGCTGCGTTAGGAGCTGAACGCTGCTTTTTTGCAGGTGTTAGTTTTTTTTTCAGCCAGCTCAGGCCCATTGTTTCCAATGGGGAAATCGTGCACGAGCACTTTTTGCCAGCTTCCCGTTACCATAAGAAGCGCTGGTATTACAGTGAGATGTGGAGCTAAATTTTGCTCAACACTCACTTTTCTGAGGCTAACGCCGGCTTGAAGAAAACATGTAATACCAGCGTTGGCTTAAGTGAGCGGTAAGAAAAAAAGGCTCATTAGCACCGCACAGCCTTACCGACAAAAACTCGAAATCTAGCCAATAGAAATTTACCACATTTAATGCTATTTATACATATTTCTCTCTATATTTTTTTTCATGTCACTTGAAATAAATATTTAAATTAATACAGCAACACATTAATTAAGAATAAATAGATATTTATTAAAACAAACTTTTTTTTTTTTAATTGTTTTAAATTTTTTCTAATATATTTTTTTATGAAAAATAATAAAAAAAATAACAACTGGCAAAGACCATTAAACTCTATTCAGCTCCTCCTGCAGGGCCCGCACAACCCTGGAAACAATATCCAGCCCTTGGGCTAGCTCATTCAAAATCTCTGCCATGAAGGGCCCAGTTTGTGTGCCCTGATCTTGATCTATAAAAAGAAGACCAAAAGAACATATGTTAGATAAATTCTTTATCAAGATACAATTTGTAAAACATATTATTTTTACTTATATTGAACTCTTGCCACCTCCTCTTCAAATTGTGGCGATGACAACGGCGGTTCTGGAGAATCCCCCGGTACTTGGTCGTCTTTCAGAGATGAAGCACAATAATGAACAAATGTTAGTATGATCGATGACAACTCCAATTTTATACAACCAATATTTCATTATAAACTATTAAAAATTTCCTCTAGAAATTAGAAATTAGATTTTAAAATAAATACATAAAATGGACACACAAACCACATTTTTTCTTTCAGCTTTTATAAAGACACTATAATGTTTTCAATCTTTATACTTTTTTTTTTAATTTTTATAAATTGCTTCATTCTTCTATTATACTTTGATGAAAAGCATATCTAGATATTCTCCGTAGTTGCTGAATTTTTAAGTATCATAGATGCCTTGTATAATTGTCTCACCCATATACATTGTTATAACTTCAACAAAGGATATATATATATATATATATATAATGAAGTAAATTGATTATTAGTAAAAAATGGTAAGCTTTTGCAATATTATAATCTCTATCTGAATCATGAAAGAAAATGTTTGTGTTTAGTGTCCCTTCAACATGCACCCTGAAAGAACCTTGAAAAATAAACAAATTGTAATGTTAAATAATGCCAATATAGTATGAGAATTGAAAATTACCTTGGATATCAGGGACTTCCACATCTGTCCCTGAATCCTGACCACCCGCAGGAGGTGGACTGGCAATGGGGGTGAGGAGCGGTTGCTCCTTGGCGTTTGCATGCACACCGGCCTCATGTACCGGGGGATTCTCTCTCTTGGCCGCCTGCGATCTGTGAAAATATAAAGTTGTATGTACACATTAGATACAGGTTATATATTATTGGTGAGTAATGTATCTGCAGCATCAATGCATGTAATCTTTATTATTTCTGATGAAAACAAAATAAAAAAAAAAAATATATATATATATATACATATATTTAGAGAGAGAGAGAGAGATATCAATATATATCTAGATAGCTATCTATATATCCTTTATATTTATATATATATATATATATATATATATTTATATCTATCTCTATATATATGTGCTGTACATATATATATATATATATATATATATATATAAAAGATATATATATATATATATATATAAAAGATATATATATATATATATATATACAGGGAGTGCAGAATTGTTAGGCAAGTTGTATTTTTGATGATTAATTTTATTATTGAACAACAACCATGTTCTCAATGAACCCAAAAAACTCATTAATATCAAAGCTGAATAGTTTTGGAAGTAGTTTTTAGTTTGTTTTTAGTTATAGCTATTTTAGGGGGATATCTGTGTGTGCAGGTGACTATTACTGTGCATAATTATTAGGCAACTTAACAAAAAACAAATATATACCCATTTCAATTATTTATTTTTACCAGTGAAACCAATATAACATCTCAACATTCACAAATATACATTTCTGACATTCAAAAACAAAACAAAAACAAATCAGTGACCAATATAGCCACCTTTCTTTGCAAGGACACTCAAAAGCCTGCCATCCATGGATTCTGTCAGTGTTTTGATCTGTTCACCATCAACATTGCGTGCAGCAGCAACCACAGTCTCCCAGACACTGTTCAGAGAGGTGTACTGTTTTCCCTCCTTGTAAATCTCACATTTGATGATGGACCACAGGTTCTCAATGGGGTTCAGATCAGGTGAACAAGGAGGCCATGTCATTAGATTTTCTTCTTTTATACCCTTTCTTGCCAGCCACGCTGTGGAGTACTTGGACGCGTGTGATGGAGCATTGTCCTGCATGAAAATCATGTTTTTCTTGAAGGATGCAGACTTCTTCCTGTACCACTGCTTGAAGAAGGTGTCTTCCAGAAACTGGCAGTAGGACTGGGAGTTGAGCTTGACTCCATCCTCAACCCGAAAAGGCCCACAAGCTCATCTTTGATGATACCAGCCCAAACCAGTACTCCACCTCCACCTTGCTGGCGTCTGAGTCGGACTGGAGCTCTCTGCCCTTTACCAATCCAGCCACGGGCCCATCCATCTGGCCCATCAAGACTCACTCTCATTTCATCAGTCCATAAAACCTTAGAAAAATCAGTCTTGAGATATTTCTTGGCCCAGTCTTGACGTTTCAGCTTGTGTGTCTTGTTCAGTGGTGGTCGTCTTTCAGCCTTTCTTACCTTGGCCATGTCTCTGAGTATTGCACACCTTGTGCTTTTGGGCACTCCAGTGATGTTGCAGCTCTGAAATATGGCCAAACTGGTGGCAAGTGGCATCTTGGCAGCTGCACGCTTGACTTTTTTCAGTTCATGGGCAGTTATTTTGCGCCTTGGTTTTTCCACACGCTTCTTGCGACCCTGTTGACTATTTTGAATGAAACGCTTGATTTTTTGATGATCACGCTTCAGAAGCTTTGCAATTTTAAGAGTGCTGCATCCCTCTGCAAGATATCTCACTATTTTTGACTTTTCTGAGCCTGTCAAGTCCTTCTTTTGACCCATTTTGCCAAAGGAAAGGAAGTTGCCTAATAATTATGCACACCTGATATAGGGTGTTGATGTCATTAGACCACACCCCTTCTCATTACAGAGATGCACATCACCTAATATGCTTAATTTGTAGTAGGCTTTTGAGCCTATACAGCTTGGAGTAAGACAACATGCATAAAGAGGATGATGACTCATAGAGAGGATGATGACTCATTTGCCTAATAATTCTGCACTCCCTGTAGATATATATAGATATATATATACATATAAACATATATACTGGATAGATCTCTCTCTCTGTCTATTTAAATATGTGTATATACATGCATATATAATTTTTTTGGTTTAAGAATATAGATAAATATATATACATGCATCTTATATATTTTAACTATATGTCTATGTATCTATCTATATGAGTAAACTTTATTGTATCATTGTTAATAATTATGATGTAGCACAAATTTTCATTCCAAAAATTCATTTTTATATCTGTTTTTCTGTCTTTATATAGGTCTCCATAAAACAAATTATGTTGATAATCTAAGGATGAAATAAATTGTATTTCATTTACCCTCTACAGAAATTATGGGTTGGTGAATGACATGAATTTTTGGGATGCAAATAAGTTAAATCCATAGAAAGAAAAAATAAAAAAATAAAAAAAGGGTCTGCTTAAATTTGTTTGGGATTATTATCAAAGAAATGTAAGGTATTTATATAATACAATAAAATAAATATGATTAGCTTACAAATTCATTTCAAAATAATTTTTACTTTTAAAATAATTGCGTAATTTAAGTATCCATAATTTATAAGTACAATACACAATATACTTACATGTACGAACAAGCGCTCGCAATTCATTATAATGCTCCTGCTCGCGCCGTCTAAGGTCAGAAAACCTTCTTAGGCAGCTGCGCCTAGACCGGTGGATCCCCGACACCCTCTTCATTCTCCCCATCATCTCATAGATGATGCGGTCCCGATCCTCGTGCTGGATCCCCCTCACACCACCTATGCACCGCGGGAAATAGCGGTTCATGCTGTAGACTAATATCAACAATTCCCCTTGGGTAAAAGGTTGCGCCACTCTTTACTCACAAATTCTCTACTCTCAAAAAAAAATTCTGAATTTTTTTTTAAGTGTGACACAAATATACCAATGATAGAGAAATATGATTGGTTCTTGCAAGTGTAAATAAAAATATTAATATTTGGTTGGCGGATTACATGCATCACGTGTTCATGACGATTAATATGTAATACAAACATTTAAAATAACATATAATACAAGTGTCACTAATGACTGACTGTCAATAAATGGAAATTTATCCCAAAAAAATACAAACATTTGATCATAGGATTGTCTGGATTCATACGTCGTAAGAGTATTATCAAATATTAAAAGATGCAATCCCTTTGTCGGACAATAGCCCTCTCATAATCTTTGTGAAATGGTAGACAAGTCTGACGCCCTGTAGACAAGGATGACACCCTTTAGACAAGGATGACACCTTGTAGACAAGGATGACGGATTCACGGTCACTAAATAATTTAGATTGCACCATAAATATATTTTTAAACATTCAATAATATTGTTTTAATGAGACATCAAGGCCACAGTTATAGATCGTTGTTCGAAGATTATATTAAACAGGCGTCATCAATGACGGAATTATAAAATAAATATGTCCTAATAATGTGTTTATGATGATTTTATAATTGTATAATTGTTAACAGCTGATTGTCTAAGTAGACAAGAATGACACACTGTAGACAAGTATGACGCCCTGTAGACAAGTATGACACTATAGACAAGGATGACACCCTGTAGACAAGGATGACGGATTCACGGTCACCAACTAATTTATATTGCGCCATAGATATATTTTAAAACATTCAATAATATTGTTTTACTGAGACATCAATACAACAATTAGATTGTTATTATTCGAGAATTATATTAAACAGGCGTCATCAATGATGAAATTATATGAAACATTTCTTAATACTGTAAAAGTTTATG
The DNA here is from genome assembly GCF_027579735.1 of Bombina bombina. Classification (NCBI taxonomy): domain Eukaryota; kingdom Metazoa; phylum Chordata; class Amphibia; order Anura; family Bombinatoridae; genus Bombina; species Bombina bombina. The sequence continues at coordinate 108,672,582 of NC_069499.1, read as the reverse complement.
ATGATTGTATAATTGTTAACTGCTGATTGTCTACGTATTACCTATCTATAAAAGAGAATTTAATGGAGTATATTGACCTATGCTTTTACAAGAGCTTTAGATTTGACTATATCATATTTATTTACTTGCTGCAACATCTTTGTATTTTTGTTTTGTTATGTCTGTGTCTGGGAAGACAAAGTCAGGGCGCAGCATATAATTTAATTTTGAGCAGTACAAAGTTTTAGTGACCCTAGTTTTAGAGCACTATTATTTTATTTATGGTTCCAAAGTCCAAAAGACCTCGCTCTGCAGAAAAGAAAAGATCTAGAGAGCAATAGCTGGCAGTGTCTCCGCCGAAGGGACTCATCCCAAAACGGTGGGGAGCTGTAAAAAAAGATTCTCAGACATTAAGAGAATCTTAAAGGCCAAGCTGGCCAGGGAGAAGCAGTCTGCACGTATGACCGGTGGTGGCGCACCATATGTGGCTGAACTATCGGAGTATGAGGTTCAGCTGAGGGAGAAGCTGGGAGCAAACATGATGCTCAATCTGCATTTAGTGGGGCATGATACTGACGAGTTGGCAGGTAACATTCTATTACTTGCGTTATCGATGTCGCACATGTTTTTTTTTTATTTATTTTTTTAAATGTTTATTAAGATTATGATGTGCAATAATATTGATAATAATATTTTATTTCATGTATTTTGTTTAAGCATCTACTAGTGTTGCAGCTGCTGCTGCAGATCCAGATGGTGATGCTGCCACAGCTGGAGATGGCATCCTCCTATTGCCCGTCAGTATCCACACTGAATCCAGCCACAGCTTCTCCTTGGCCGCCACACACCCGGACATAATGTGCAGCACCCCTGATGGAGCAAGCATTGGCCGATCTACAGGTATGTTTGCTATTATTACTTTGCTTTTAATTTAATTGTTATAACTTGTATGATTGTTCACATTTCTAAATACGTATATTCTATTTCCATTATACAGCTGAGGTCCGAAGGGCTTTGGGACCCCCTCCAAGATCTACGATCTCCTATTTTAAATACACATATGGAAATTTAACTATTGTTAAATTTAAATATTTATATTATCTTTAGTTTAGCCATAAATTTACAGGGACATGAAACAAAAACCCATATTCAGTGGATTAGGATAGGAAATACTGGATTAATCATATTGAAAATGTAAGTATATATTATTTTATTTGCATCATTACATGTTTATATTTTAGATTAAAAGGTTAACTTTGAAAGCACTGTAGTATCAGAGAACCAAGTTTATAGATGATGATTGCCACATGCATACATGTATAGATAGATATACTTATATACTGATTGTGATTGGCTCACCAATGTGTTCAGTGATCAAACAATAGTGCATTGTTGCTCCTTCAAAAAAAGATTCAGAGTAAATTAATACAATTAAATAGAACTATATTTAATTTGAAATTTAATGTTGTATTCTATAGCTTAAAGGGATAGTATAGTTAACATTAACATTTAATGGTTCAGATAGAACATACAATTAAGCTTCAAATTTACATCATTTTTTATTTATTCTCTTGTTATCTTTATTTGCAAACCATGAATGTAAGCTTCAAAGACAGGCCATTTTTGCTTCAGTACCGCTTGTTGATTGTTGTCTAAATGTAAATATCCAATCAACAAACGGTATACATTTGCTGAAAACAAAATATGCCTGCTTGTAATATTACTTTACATCTATTTTTAAAGAAAGATAACAAGAGAACTAAAAATAATTGATAATATGATTAACTAATAATCTTGCTTAAAATGTCATGATCTATCTGAATCATGAAAGTTTAGTTCTTCCTAGACTATCCCTTTAATGATGATTGAACATATTTGAATTGACAGTCCTTTGCAACTACAAATAAATGAAAGGTTTGGATAATCACCTGTGTATTGCATGACGATTCTTTGAGGCCTATTTAACAAATGTCTGTCGGACATGATCCGACAGTGCGGATCAGGTCTGACAGACATAGCTGAATGTGGAGAGCAATACGTTCTCAGAGCTCAGAGCAGACAGACAGGGTTATGGAGCAGCGGTTAGACCGTTGCTTCATAACTGTTGTTTGCTGAGAGTCTGAATACTCGCCAGAAACACGGCCCTTCAAGCTACATACAGAGCTTGATAAATGGACCTCTATCTCTCTCTCTCTATCTCTCTCTCTCTCATGTATTAACCTACTAATGGAGATGGAGATAACAAGTTTGTTGCGAGCATGCAGGCTTTCGAGAAAATGCAGTTATAAGCAGCCGTATAAAGAACGCTGCTCCATACCCTTGCCGCTATTCACCACAATCGAGTATGATTTTGTTTATTGACTCCCCTCTGCTGACGGGCCATTGTCGCGACTCTGAAGGGGGCAATCTCTGCATTCAGTGAGGTATGGTGGACATGATCCGCACTGTTGGATCATGTCCAACAGACCTAAGATAAATAGGCCTATAATATATTCTCAGCGCAACACCATTGTCACTAATCAAGCTTCTCACACCATTAGTGGTGCTTGTAATCATGTCATTGATTAATAAACAGTCTAAACAGATTTAGAAATTGTTCAATTAAGTGAATTGATGTGTTGAAAATGCTGTTGTACGGTGAATAATTTAATACAATGTTGAATATGATATATGTTTTATAATAAGCCCCTTTAAAATTAAAAATTTATATCAACATTTGTATTTATTTTATCCATTTAAGATAAACTATAGAAATCATTAATGTTAAAATACAGTGTCTTACATTTTCGATCTTGATATGATTTATTTAAGATATATGTTTAATATCATATGAATTTAATCCTTCAAATTACATTAAGTTACATAACAATATAAATTAAATTTTTCATTTCTTTAGATATCGAACATGCATTTGAGGTTTCGGAGGAGATCGACTGTTGTCTTTGCGTGATGAGAGATGCGACGGAGGAGTCGTCCCTGGGAGCGGAACAATATCCCAAATCCCAGGAACAGGGAATCTCCCAGGGAACATCAGATATGGCATATCTCATCCCTTCTGCCCCTCCTGACCCAGAAGACACAGCTGCTCTGGACCCTGGTGCCCCTCCTGCCCCTGTTGGTCATGCCCCATCAGCTCATGGCCGTGCTGATCCTGGCCACGAACTGCCTCCCATCAATGATGAGGAGGCAGTTGTGGAAATGTTAAATATGGCCAGGCAGTACCGGGAAGAACACCATGAGTTGCATGGGACATTAAGATTATCTGTTGACCAACAGGGGCAGATATTAGAGAGGGGAAGATTAGAGTTCGATAGGGCCAAGGCAGCGTCGAGAGATGGCAGACGATGACGACAGAGTTTTTAATCGACACTTGCTTTTAACATTTTGGGAGAAGGGGAACAAGGGAGAGATCACCCCCCCTCTCTCCATCACCCAAAAAAAGAAAGGATTAGGGTGTTTTAATTTGCTCATTTTATTAGGGTTTTTAATATGCAAATTATTTTTAATATTAGTTTTATTATGTTTTTCCTTATTGTTATTTAAGTTGCTTAAAATTGCATGCTCTATCTGAATCACAAATAGAAAATTGTTAGGTTCAGTGTCTCTTTATTATTTCTAACATTAAAATAAAGATATTAATATATATATATATATATATATATATATATATATATATATATATATATATATATATATATATACAGGGAGTGCAGAATTATTAGGCAAGTTGTATTTTTGAGGATTAATTTTATTATTGAACAACAACCATGTTCTCAATGAACCCAAAAAACTCATTAATATCAAAGCTGAATAGTCTTGGAAGTAGTTTTTAGTTTGTTTTTAGTTATAGCTATTTTAGGGGGATATCTGTGTGTGCAGGTGACTATTACTGTGCATAATTATTAGGCAACTTAACAAAAAACAAATATATACCCATTTCAATTATTTATTTTTACCAGTGAAACCAATATAACATCTCAACATTCACAAATATACATTTCTGACATTCAAAAACAAAACAAAAACAAATCAGTGACCAATATAGCCACCTTTCTTTGCAAGGACACTCAAAAGCCTGCCATCCATGGATTCTGTCAGTGTTTTGATCTGTTCACCATCAACATTGCGTGCAGCAGCAACCACAGCCTCCCAGACACTGTTCAGAGAGGTGTACTGTTTTCCCTCCTTGTAAATCTCACATTTGCCTAATAATTCTGCACTCCCTGTATTTTTGTTTTTTGAGAGAGAGAGATTGAGAGAGAGAGAGAGAGTGATTGTGAGAGAGAAATTGAGAGAGAGATTGTGTGAGAGAGAGAGACTGTGGTATAGATAAAGACAGACAGACAGTGTGAGAAACACATGTATACATTTATAAACCTGTAGTGCATTGCTGCTACTTCCATAAATGTTAAAAATATTTTTTATCTTCAATTTTATATTATTTTAATGTGACAGTGAAATTAAAAAATTATTATTTTTAATTAATTGTTTAAAATTGATACGAGCTCATGCACGTTAAAGGGACAATGAACCAAAATTGTTTTTTTTTTATGCAGATAGAGCATGACATTTTAAGCAACTTTGTAATTTACTCCTATTCTCAAATGTTCTTCATTATCTTGTTATCTTTATTTGAAATGCAAGAATTTAAGTTTAGATTCTGGGACATTTTTGGTGATAAACTTGGGTTGTCTAAAATGCAAGTATGCCTAAAGAAATTAAATAAGTGGTCATTTTTAAAAAGGAAAGATAGAAGCTAAACACGTATTAAAAAATATTTCTTGTTATAGCCTTACAAATAACAACAGAGTCAAGTGTAGATCTCATTTTTTTTTATTTAATGAGATTTTATTAAACATGTGTTTCAGAAACTTTACATTGAACAATTGCAACATTTGCCAAAATGAACCACTTTCAATCAATGGCTTTATAATGATATACAATATCATTCCTTGAAACAACAATATTTGCTCAACAGTAATCCAAAATATATCAGCTTTTGGATTAAAAATAATAATGTAAAGTAAAGAAAAACACAAATAAAAACTGTATGTTGCACAATAAACATTATTGCCCAAAAACTGCCTTGATATAGTCTGCTCGAGCTTGGACTCCCAGAGCATCATGCTCCAGGAATGGGTTGATGTACTGACCATACTCCTGGTTATCCAAGCTCTCCAGATCTATATCCGGGGATTTTTAGGGCAATATTATGCAACATACAGCAAACCATAAAAATTAAGGACACTTTGGAGGGGGCGTACTGAAGAACACCACCAGAGATGTCCAAGCAGCAGAAACGGCTCTTCAGTACTCCAAAGGTGCGCTCAATCACGGATCTTGTTGTAATGTGTGCACGGTTGTAGCGCACCTCTTCCACTCCTTTGGGGTTTTGGACAGGTGTGAACAGCCACGGAAGACACGAATATCCAGAATCACCTGCATAAACAAAATAGATCATTGACATTAGCAACCAGAATGAATAAAATATATACATATGTTAGAGTATATAAGAGATATTTACCTATCAGGATTCCCTCTGGCATTTGGCCCTCCTGGAAGCGTTGGTATATGGCCAAATTCTGGAGGATGAAGGAATCATGAGTGCAGCCAGGGAGTCCAGATCGAACACTCATTATCCTCAACCTGGCGTCACAGATGACCTGGATATTCAGCGAGTGGTTGAATTTCCTATCCCGGTAGGGGTCCTCTTGATCACTGGGAGGCTGCACCAAGACGTGGGTGCAGTCTATGGCCCCCAATACCCTTGGCAATCCAGCTCTAAGGTAGAACTGGAGCTTGACAGCATGCCACTCCTCCAGTGTATTTGGGAGTGGACATGATGGACTAGGCGTCGGTGCAAAGCATCCAAGACAACCTTCAGATGACGTGAGAAGGTTGCCTGGCTCATACCAATGCCTAGACCTGTCACAGCCTAGAATGACCCAGTTGCCAAGAAATAGAGGACCGTGAGCAATTTAACCATCCCAGGGATTGCCCTAGTTCTTCCAGTGAGTGGCTCGAGAGAGTCCGCTATCTCAACATAGAGCCTCTCAATAGAGGCCCTATCCAGTCGAAATTGACGGACCACCTCTCGGTCACTGAGAGCATGGAGCACAATCCTTGGGTAGAAAACCCTTGGCACTCGCTGGCGTCTTCCTTGTCGCACCGCAGCTATCAACACCCGTCTTGCCCTGCGTCTCCTTAAAGGGACAGTCTAGTCCAAAATAAACTGTCATGATTCAGATAGGGCATGTAATTTTAAACAATTTTCCAATTTACTTTTATCACCAATTTTGCTTTGTTCTCTTGGTATTCTTAGTTGAAAGCTTAACCTAGGAGGTTCATATGCCAATTTCTTAGACCTTGAAGGCCGCCTCTTAAGAATGCATTTTAACAGGTTTTTCACTACTACAGGGTGTTAGTTCATGAATTTCATATAGATAACACTGTGCTCATGCACGTGAAGTTACCTGGGAGCTATCACTGATTGGCTAAACTGCAAGTCTGTCAAAAGAACTGAAAAAAAGGGCAGTTTGCAGAGGCTCAGATACAAGATAATCACAGAGGTAAAAAATATATAAAAATAACTTTGTTGGTTATGCAAAACTGGGGAATGGGTATCTATCTTTTAAAACAATAACAATTCTGGTGTAGACTGTCCCTTTAATAAAAGAACAAAGTTGACAACATTGAGGATGTCCATCCTCAAAGCAACACCAAATAATAATGAAATGCAGCGATTGAAGAGCCCCTTTTATGACGCCTAGTTTTACAGATGTGAAAGTTTTCAGTAATTGAATAAATGATGCGCCAATCATTACCTAACAAATGACTTGCACATTTTGATTACTATCGTGTAATTTTACGCGCAATTAAATTGACTAATTTATTCCAAAAAATGTATTTGTGTTATCTCTTGCGTCATTTGACAAGCACGATGGGATGTCCAAATGAATATCTGATTAAGCCATCCCGGTGTGTTTATCAGCTGTAAGAAATGCAGGTGTGTTTGTGCAATTAACAAAATTAATTATGAAAAACACATGAGTATTTGGCTCTAGTTTAAATGTTATTTCTGATTTTTCTGTGTTTGGATGGCAGCATTATGAAGGTTAAAAAGGTCAGTGATTACTGTGTTTTTAAGATTAAATATTAAATAAAGTGTTGTATTAACATTTGCAATCCTAAGTAACAAAAATAATGCAATCTAACATTATCATGTGAAATATTGTTTGATATCCTTTATGTGATTCCCAATACCATTTAAAAATCATTTCAATGTATTTTGAAAGCGCAAAGTAAAAAAGTGACATAAATGTAGCAAAGCACAATTTTAAAGGGCATTTTATATCCAAAAAAGGATCCTAGCAACTGAATGAAAACCGTGACATTATTATAAAAGTAATATGAGTGACTGACCTTTTAAGCCTCCAAGATGCTGCCATCCAAACATAAAATCAGAGTTCATGTCATGCCTATGTAAATATGCAGGTGTTGTGCATAATTAATTGATAGCCTAATTTGTATTGTGCATAATTAATTGATAGGCTAATTTTTATTGTGTATAGTTAATTGACAGCATTATTGCTGTGCAGTGTTGTCATTCTCTTGCTATCCTTAGTGTGAATGTGCTTTTCTTTTTATAAATCTCCTTAACTGCTGCTTGCTATCCTTTGTGTGAATGTGCTTTTCTTTTTCAAAATCTTTAAAATTGCTGTGCAGTTTTCATTCTCTTGCTATCCTTTGTGTGAATGTGCTTTTCTTTTTCAAAATCTTTAAAATTGCTGTGCAGTTTTCATTCTCTTGCTATCCTTTGTGTGAATGTGCTTTTCTTTTTTAAAATCGCCTTAATTGTTGTGTAGTGTTTTCATTCTCTTGTAATCCTTTGTGTGAATGTGCTTTTCTTTTTTAAAATCTCCTTAATTGCTGTGCAGTGTTTTCATTCTCTTGCTATCCTTTGTGTGAATGTGCGTTTCTTTTTCAAAATTTTTAAAATTGCTGTGCAGTGTTTTCATTATCTTGCTATCCTTTGTGTGAATATGCTTTTCTTTTTTTAAATCTCCTAAATTGCTGTGCAGTGTTTTCATTCTCTTGCTATCCTTTGTGTGAATGCGAAGAGAAAAAATGGCAGGCACTACTCGGGGGTGAAATTCAAACAGCAGTTTATTAATTTAAGCCACACATAAACAAGAACAGGCTTAAAATAACTCCAGAAACATACAGACAGAAGGGTAGACACAGAGGGAATGACTGCCTGACGCGTTTCGCGCCCCCTAGTGGCGCTTAATCATAGGCTAAGTTAGTAACAGCAAGACACCCCTTATATACACACAAGGGAATTAACCCTGCCACCAACCAACAATAAATTTTAAAACATACTGATGTATTCTATAATGTATTTAAAGCTGAGGCAATTGAGTTATAAAAGAGAGACATAATATACCACCCTGCAGTATTGTTATAAATCTATTACTAGTATAAATGCTAAAGTAATAGATAGAAACTCCAATCAGGCTCACAATGAGATAGAAAAGCGCAAAAGGGGATACAAGAAAGGCACAAGAAGAAAAGGGGAAAATTAAAGGACTAAATGAATAAGTTAATATCCAAATTTTTTATCAACCTAGTCAAAAAAGCCAATACTCCTATATTAAATCACATATACTAAATAAACAAGAGAGTACTAATTAAATAGGTAAATTATTCAAATGGTCTTCCAATTCATAATAAAAATAATAAATGTATATATGGTACACGAATTAAATTAGAAAGGAGTCCGTGTATCAATGTATATTTGTAAATAGAGTATATTGATAGAACCTAAGTATCAATAAAGAAATTGATGTCACATTCCTTATTCATGCCATTATGTATCCTAGTGTGTAATTTTAGGATCCAGTAAAGTTCTTTTCTATCTAGGATTTTATTTTTGTTACCACCCCTAGGGGGGAGGGTGACTCTATCAATGACTTGTATTGACATGTCTGCAATATGACTAAAGTGATGATAATTGAAGTGGTTAGCTACTGCAGAGTCTACAAAATAATTTTTAACATCCCTAATATGTTCACCATGTCTTGTTCTTATCTCACGTGACGTTTTCCCTACATATTGGCTTTTACATAGGTTACATGTAAGTAGGTAGACCACGTAAGAGGTTCTACAATTAGCATAAAAGTCTATTTGGTAAGTTTTATTGTCATAAGAAGAACTAAAACTATTACCTACTATTATATTCATGCAAGTCGTGCATTGTCTACCACCACATTTAAAATTGCCCTTCTTTGAAAGCCAACAAGTGGGATTTTGGTGGTTTTTGGTTGTAACCATACTGGGAGATAGAAATCTAGATAGAGTTTTAGGCTTTCTTGAGACAAAACGGCAGTTGCCAATCAGGGGTTTTAGGATTGGATCACCCATTAATAAATGGAGATGTTTTTTAAGTATACCAACTATACTCATGTATTGTGGTGAATACTCAGTAGAGAATACCACAGAGTCCCCTGATACATGTTTTTCAGAGCCATGTCTCTTATTTAGCCTATAATTATTAGTTTTGACATGCTGTCTACATATTTCTAGGTCATCTGGGTTGTATCCTCTGTTGATGAGTCTGTTTTTTAACTCCAAAGATTGTTCATCATAAATATTATCAGACTTCGTATTCCTACGTAGTCTGATAAATTGACCCTTGGGAATAGCTTTAATTAAATGAGATGGATGTTGAGAAGCGGCATGCAGGATTGTATTTCTAGCAGTGCTCTTCCTATATGTTTTTGTCATGATCATGTCCCCAGCGGTGTACAGTGTAAGATCAAGAAAATGTATCTCTTTAGTATTCATTTCGCCAGTAAATTTCAAACCCAATTCATTAGTGCTGAAATAAAGTAGCATACTATTTAAAAGATCTGGATCCCTATCACTGCGCACCACTAGGAGCAGGTCATCTATATATCTGACGAAGAGCTCTATCTGTCCAGACCAGGGGTTGGTGGGGGAGTAAACGTACATTAGCTCCCACCAGGCAACAAAAATATTGGCAAATGCCGGGGCAAATTTTGCCCCCATGGCCGTCCCCCTTATCTGCAGATAGAACTCTCCGTCAAAAGAAAAAAAGTTGTGTGTTAGTAGAAATCTCAAAACATCACCTATATATATAGTCTAACTGTATCATCCAACTTGTCCTGTCGTTCCAAGAAAAAATCAACTGCCTTTATTCCAAGGTGCTGAGGTATGCTGGTATAAAGAGACATGATGTCTGCAGTTATCCAACAAAAATCCTCCTTCCACCTGATAGTATCCAATGTTGCAAGGAGATGGGAAGTATCCTTTAAATAGCTTAATTGTGTCATAGCAATAGGCTGAAGGATACTATCCATCCATTCTCCAAGTGGCTCTAAAAGAGACCCAATCCCTGCCACAATCGGCCTACCAGGTGGACAGGTGGCATTCTTATGTATCTTTGGTACATGATGGAATATAGGAGTAATAGGATGATTAGGTATTAGTGACTCCAGATCTTTAGCAGAGAAAACTCCCAAAATGACACCATCCTCAATCAGTCTAGTTAGTTCCTTTTTGAACATGGAGGTGGGATTACCAGGAAGCCTGCGATAGACAGTAGGGTCTGACAGTTGCCTGTCAGCTTCTTGAAGGTAAAAAACCTTATCCATCACAACTATGCTGCCACCCTTATCCGAATTCCTTATAACAATGTCTTTATTTTCTCTTAAATGCTTAAGGGCTAAACGCTCTGCTCGATTCAGATTAGGGGTGGCAGCATTAGAGGTGGCAGCATTCCCAAAATTCCCGGTATCCACATACTGTTCAAGTTTAAATATGTCCTCTTGGACTGCCTTTTGGTATGCATTTACTATAGGGCCCCTGAAATTAACAGGGTAGAAGGATGAACTATTCTTCACAGGGTGTTTCAGGGCATTTTTTGGTTCATCACCATTATAATCAACACCAGGATTATAAAGGGATTCAAGTGTAGCAACAGCACAAGCATCTTGAAAAGGTAAGTGTACAGGACATACAACATGTGCACTGCCAGACTCAGTAGTCTCAGCCACTTCACATTCATTACCCACTTCTCCATTAGTTAAAGCAAAAAAGCGTTTCAAAGCTAATTTGCGGACAAATTTATTAATGTCAAGTAGGGTGCTGAAACTAGAAAACTTGTTGGTAGGGGCAAAGCCTAGACCCTTTGATAGAATAGCATGTTCCTCTTTTGATAAACTATATTGTGATATGTTAAAAATGCTTATATCATTAGAGGATACATGCTCCATTTCATTTACTAGTGTCTCTTTTTCTGTTTCTTGTTTCGTTTTCCCCCTTCCTTTTCTCCATCTTCTTCACCTTCTTTTCCTTTTTCCTTTAAGCTCCTTGTCTTTGGGCGCACTTCCAGGTTCGCAGCCTCCTTCAGGGGTTTCTGTAAAAAAACACAGGAGGGAGGAGAAGAGGAGGGAGAAGAAGAGGGTGAGGAGGAGCAAAGAGATGAAACTAAAGAGAAAGAACTGGCAGTAGTGTTGGCTTCAGAATCAGAGGATTCACCCTCTGAAGTACTAAAGGCAACCCTTTTAGTGTCCTTCTTTTTATGAATTGACTTCGGTTCTATATTGGAGGCACTTTGTTGTATGGGTTGTTGTTTCTTATTTCCAAATTTGTTTTTATTTCTATTTGAACGATGTTGTTGGCGAATAATCATCCAGTTATAAACTTTATTCTGATCATAGTCCTCTTTATCTCTGTTAAATTTGTTTCCCTTTCTGGTGGCTTGATCCTGGTCACATTTTCTTAATACCTCATCCATTTTCTTTTTATGAGTCAAATATCTAGGACTGCCTTGCAATGGTTGGATGTCATCATTAATAGTGTTAACAGATTCTTTGATTTTCATTCTTTTTTTCTCTTTTACTCTTATAAGAATGTTGATAAGTTTAAATGAGCACTCTGTGAGGGCTGTGTTCCAATCATCCTGATCTATTTGTTCATCAAATTCAAAGGATGGATATTTCTTTATCCTTAAACCCCGTGGGATCCTTTGTGCTCCTAGATATCTATTAAAGGCAACTATGTCCCACATTAGTCGCAAATCTGTTGTAAGGTACTGTTGTAGCAACCTAAAGTTCTTTTTTAACTCATTGTTGTCAGGTTCAATATCCTCTTTTGTGAAAACTTTATCAAAGAATTCACTTCTTGTGCCCATATCAAACATATATTGTGTATCATGTACGGTGGCATCGATGTTCTCGTTAAACTCATTGTCCTCAGACAAAATACTAACTCCCTCTGTGTCTATATTTTTCTCTGCCATGCTGGATAAAGTAATTTAGTTCTCGACCCCCTAATACGGTATAGCTGATTATAATACTGTCCGGTTTTTATTAAAGTCACGGTAAATCTGCTGAGTTAATTATATGCGCTATGCAAGCTATTTTCAAAACTGTACGTGAGCATAGAAACAGTTCAATGCGTGATATAACAACAAACAATATCACAGTTAATGGCTGTGTAGTAGTACTCACAAAGTGTCCGTGATCAAGAACGGAGTAAGCCTTAGCAAGAATCCATTCACGGAGAAGCGGCCCCCATCCGAATGAAGCGATCAACAAGTGTTAGAAGGGAAGTTCAGCGTGCGGCTGCACTAATCCGGAACCGGAACTACAGGTAGACCACAGGGTCACAGGGTCCTCCAATAATGGATCAGCTTGTCCGGAGTGCCGTAGCCAGGGAGATCAGGCCCAAGGTATGTAATCCAAAGAGAAAAAATGGCAGGCACTACTCGGGGGTGAAATTCAAACAGCAGTTTATTAATTTAAGCCACACATAAACAAGAACAGGCTTAAAATAACTCCAGTATTGGTATAAATCTATTACTAGTATAAATACTAAAGTAATAGATAGAAACTCCAATCAGGCTCACAATGAGATAGAAAAGCGCAAAAGGGGATACAAGAAGGGCACAAGAAGAAAAGGGGAAAATTAAAGGACTAAATGAATAAGTTAATATCCAAAAATTTTATCAACCTAGTCAAAAAAAGCCAATACTCCTATATTAAAACACATATACTAAATAAACAAGAGAGTACTAATTAAATAGGTAAATTATTCAAATGGTCTTCCAATTCATAATAAAAATAATAAATGTATATATGGTACACAAATTAAATTAGAAAGGAGTCCGTGTATCAATGTATATGTGTAAATAGAGTATATTGATAGAACCTAAGTATCAATAAAGAAATTGATGTCACATTCCTTATTCATGCCATTAGGTATCCTAGTGTGTAATTTTAGGATCCAGTAAAGTTCTTTTCTATCTAGGATTTTATTTTTGTTACCACCCCTAGGGGGGAGGGTGACTCTATCAATGACTTGTATTGACATGTCTGCAATATGACTAAAGTGATGATAATTGAAGTGGTTAGCTACTGCAGAGTCTACAAAATAATTTTTAACATCCCTAATATGTTCACCATGTCTTGTTCTTATCTCACGTGACGTTTTCCCTACATATTGGCTTTTACATAGGTTACAGGTAAGTAGGTAGACCACGTAAGAGGTTCTACAATTAGCATAAAAGTCTATTTGGTAAGTTTTATTGTCATAAGAAGAACTAAAACTATTACCTACTATTATATTCATGCAAGTCGTGCATTTTCTACCACCACATTTAAAATTGCCCTTCTTTGAAAGCCAACAAGTGGGATTTCGGTGGTTTTTAAACTTATCAACATTCTTATAAGAGTAAAAGAGAAAAAAAGAATGAAAATCAAAGAATCTGTTAACACTATTAATGATGACATCCAACCATTGCAAGGCAGTCCTAGATATTTGACTCATAAAAAGAAAATGGATGAGGAATTAAGAAAATGTGACCAGGATCAAGCCACCAGAAAGGGAAACAAATTTAACAGAGATAAAGAGGACTATGATCAGAATAAAGTTTATAACTGGATGATTATTCGCCAACAACATCGTTCAAATAGAAATAAAAACAAATTTGGAAATAAGAAACAACAACCCATACAACAAAGTGCCTCCAATATAGAACCGAAGTCAATTCATAAAAAGAAGGACACTAAAAGGGTTGCCTTTAGTACTTCAGAGGGTGAATCCTCTGATTCTGAAGCCAACACTACTGCCAGTTCTTTCTCTTCAGTTTCATCTCTTTGCTCCTCCTCACCCTCTTCTTCTCCCTCCTCTTCTCCTCCCTCCTGTGTTTTTTTACAGAAACCCCTGAAGGAGGCTGCGAACCTGGAAGTGCGCCCAAAGACAAGGAGCTTAAAGGAAAAAGGAAAAGAAGGCGAAGAAGATGGAGAAAAGGAAGGGGGAAAACGAAACAAGAAACAGGAAAGAGAGACACTAGTAAATGAAATGGAGCATGTATCCTCTAATGATATAAGCATTTTTAACATATCACAATATAGTTTATCAAAAGAGGAACATGCTATTCTATCAAAGGGTCTAGGCTTTGCCCCTACCAACAAGTTTTCTAGTTTCAGCACCCTACTTGACATTAATAAATTTGTCCGCAAATTAGCTTTGAAACGCTTTTTTGCTTTAACTAATGGAGAAGTGGGTAATGAATGTGAAGTGGCTGAGACTACTGAGTCTGGCAGTGCACATGTTGTATGTCCTGTACACTTACCTTTTCAAGATGCTTGTGCTGTTGCTACACTTGAATCCCTTTATAATCCTGGTGTTGATTATAATGGTGATGAACCAAAAAATGCCCTGAAACACCCTGTGAAGAATAGTTCATCCTTCTACCCTGTTAATTTCAGGGGCCCTATAGTAAATGCATACCAAAAGGCAGTCCAAGAGGACATATTTAAACTTGAACAGGATGTGGATACCGGGAATTTTGGGAATGCTGCCACCTCTAATGCTGCCACCCCTAATCTGAATCGAGCAGAGCGTTTAGCCCTTAAGCATTTAAGAGAAAAACATAATTTATGCTTACCTGATAAATTCCTTTCTTCTGTAGTGTGATCAGTCCACGGGTCATCATTACTTCTGGGATATTACTCCTCCCCAACAGGAAGTGCAAGAGGATTCACCCAGCAGAGCTGCATATAGCTCCTCCCCTCTACGTCACTCCCAGTCATTCGACCAAGGACCAACGAGAAAGGAAAAGCCAAGGGTGAAGTGGTGACTGGAGTATAAATTAAAAAATATTTACCTGCCTTAAAAACAGGGCGGGCCGTGGACTGATCACACTACAGAAGAAAGGAATTTATCAGGTAAGCATAAATTATGTTTTCTTCTGTTAAGTGTGATCAGTCCACGGGTCATCATTACTTCTGGGATACCAATACCAAAGCAAAAGTACACGGATGACGGGAGGGATAGGCAGGCTCTTTATACAGAAGGAACCACTGCCTGAAGAACCTTTCTCCCAAAAATAGCCTCCGATGAAGCAAAAGTGTCAAATTTGTAAAATTTGGAAAAAGTATGAAGCGAAGACCAAGTTGCAGCCTTGCAAATCTGTTCAACAGAGGCCTCATTCTTGAAGGCCCAAGTGGAAGCCACAGCTCTAGTAGAATGAGCTGTAATTCTTTCAGGAGGCTGCTGTCCAGCAGTCTCATAAGCTAAACGAATTATGCTACGAAGCCAAAAAGAAAGAGAGGTAGCGGAAGCTTTTTGACCTCTCCTCTGCCCAGAGTAAATGACAAACAGAGAAGACGTTTGTCGAAATTCCTTAGTTGCCTGTAAGTAAAATTTTAGAGCACGGACTACATCCAGGTTGTGCAGTAGACGTTCCTTCTTTGAAGAAGGATTTGGGCATAAAGAAGGAACAACAATCTCTTGATTGATATTCCTGTTAGTAACTACCTTAGGTAAGAACCCAGGTTTAGTACGCAGGACTACTTTATCCGAATGAAAAATCAAATAAGGAGAATCACAATGTAAGGCTGATAATTCAGAGACTCTTCGAGCCGAGGAAATAGCCATTAAAAATAGAACTTTCCAAGATAACAACTTTATATCAATGGAATGAAGGGGTTCAAACGGAACGCCCTGTAAAACATTAAGAACAAGGTTTAAACTCCATGGTGGAGCAACAGTTTTAAACACAGGCTTAATTCTGGCCAAAGCCTGACAAAAAGCCTGGACGTCAGGAACTTCTGACAGACGTTTGTGTAACAGAATGGACAGAGCTGAGATCTGTCCCTTTAATGAACTAGCAGATAAACCCTTTTCTAAACCTTCTTGTAGAAAGGACAATATCCTAGGAATCCTAACCTTACTCCAAGAGTAACCTTTGGATTCACACCAATATAGGTATTTACGCCATATCTTATGGTAAATCTTTCTGGTAACAGGTTTCCTAGCCTGTATTAAGGTATCAATAACTGACTCAGAAAATCCACGTCTTGATAAAATCAAGCGTTCAATTTCCAAGCAGTCAGCTTCAGAGAAGTTAGATTTTGATGTTTGAAGGGACCCTGTATCAGAAGGTCCTGTTTCAGAGGTAGAGACCAAGGTGGACAGGATGACATGTCCACCAGGTCTGCATACCAAGTCCTGCGTGGCCACGCAGGTGCTATTAGAATCACTGATGCTCTCTCTTGTTTGATTCTGGCAATCAATCGAGGAAGCAACGGGAAGGGTGGAAACACGTAAGCCATCCTGAAGTCCCAAGGTGCTGTCAGAGCATCTATCAGGACTGCTCCTGGATCCCTGGATCTGGACCCGTAACGAGGAAGCTTGGCTTCTGTCGAGACGCCATGAGATCTATCTCTGGTTTGCCCCAACGTCGAAGTATTTGGGCAAAGACCTCCGGATGAAGTTCCCACTCCCCCGGATGAAAAGTCTGACGACTTAAGAAATCCGCCTCCCAGTTCTCCACTCCCGGGATGTGGATTGCTGACAGGTGGCAAGAGTGAGACTCTGCCCAGCAAATTATCTTTGATACTTCCATCATAGCTAGGGAGCTTCTTGTCCCTCCCTGATGGTTGATGTAAGCTACAGTCGTGATGTTGTCCGACTGAAACCTGATGAACCCCCGAGTTGTTAACTGGGGCCAAGCCAGGAGGGCATTGAGAACTGCTCTCAATTCCAGAATGTTTATTGGCAGGAGACTCTCCTCCTGACTCCATTGTCCCTGAGCCTTCAGAGAATTCCAGACGGCACCCCAACCTAGAAGGCTGGCGTCTGTTGTTACAATTGTCCAGTCTGGTCTGCTGAATGGCATCCCCCTGGACAGATGTGGCCGAGAAAGCCACCATAGAAGAGAATTTCTGGTCTCTTGATCCAGATTCAGAGAAGGGGATAAGTCTGAGTAATCCCCATTCCACTGACTTAGCATGCACGGTTGCAGTGGTCTGAGGTGTAAGCGTGCAAAGGGTACTATGTCCATTGCCGCTACCATTAAGTCGATTACCTCCATGCATTGAGCCACTGACGGGTGTTGAATGGAATGAAGGGTGCGGCAAGCACTTTGAAGTCTTGTTAGCCTGTCCTCTGTCAGGTAAATCTTCATTTCTACAGAATCTATAAGAGTCCCCAGGAAGGGAACTCTTGTGAGTGGAACGAGTGAACTTTTCTTTTCGTTCACCTTCCATCCATGTGACCTTAGAAATGCCAGCACTAACTCTGTATGAGACTTGGCAGTTTGAAAGCTTGAAGCTTGTATCAGAATGTCGTCTAGGTATGGAGCTACCGAGATTCCCCGCGGTCTTAGTACCGCCAGAAGAGCACCCAGAACCTTTGTGAAGATTCTTGGAGCTGTAGCCAATCCGAATGGAAGAGCCACAAACTGGTAATGCCTGTCTAGGAAGGCAAACCTTAGGTACCGATAATGATCTTTGTGAATCGGTATGTGAAGGTAAGCATCTTTTAAATCTACAGTGGTCATGTATTGACCCTCTTGGATCATAGGTAAAATTGTCCGAATAGTCTCCATCTTGAACGATGGAACTCTTAGGAATTTGTTTAGGATCTTTAAGTCCAGGATTGGTCTGAAAGTTCCCTCTGGATTACTCCCATTAACAAGAGCTCTTGTACGCAGCGTAGAAACGCCTCTTTCTTTGTCTGGATTGTTGACAATCTTGACAGATGAAATCTCTCTCTTGGAGGAGAGTATTTGAAGTCCAGAAGGTATCCCTGAGATATTATCTCTAGCGCCCAGGGATCCTGAACATCTCTTGCCCAAGCCTGGGCGAAGAGAGAAAGTCTTCCCCCCACTAGATCCGATCCCGGATCGGGGGCCCTCAATTCATGCTGTTTTAGGGGCAGCAGCAGGTTTCCTAGTCTGCTTGCCCTTGTTCCAGGACTGGTTAGGTTTCCAGCCTTGTCTGTAGCGAGCAACAGCTCCTTCCTGTTTTGGTGCAGAGGAAGTTGATGCTGCTCCTGCTTTGAAATTACGAAAGGAACGAAAATTAGACTGTCTAGTCTTGGCTTTGGCTTTGTCCTGAGGCAGGGCATGGCCTTTACCTCCTGTAATGTCAGCGATAATCTCTTTCAACCCGGGCCCGAATAAGGTCTGCCCTTTGAAAGGTATATTAAGCAATTTAGACTTAGAAGTAACATCAGCTGACCAGGATTTTAGCCACAGCGCCCTGCGTGCCTGAATGGCGAATCCTGAATTCTTCGCCGTAAGTTTAGTAAGATGTACTACGGCCTCCGAAATGAATGAATTAGCTAGTTTAAGGACCCTAAGCCTGTCCGTAATGTCGTCCAGAGTAGCTGAACCAATGTTCTCTTCCAGAGACTCAATCCAGAATGCCGCTGCAGCCGTGATCGGCGCAATGCATGCAAGGGGTTGCAATATAAAACCTTGTTGAACAAACATTTTCTTAAGGTAACCCTCTAACTTTTTATCCATTGGATCTGAAAAAGCACAGCTATCCTCCACCGGGATAGTGGTACGCTTAGCTAAGGTAGAAACTGCTCCCTCCACCTTAGGGACCGTTTGCCATAAGTCCCTTGTGGTGGCGTCTATTGGAAACATTTTTCTAAATATCGGAGGGGGTGAGAACGGCACACCGGGTCTATCCCACTCCTTAGTAACAATTTCAGTAAGTCTCTTAGGTATAGGAAAAACCTCAGTACTCGTCGGTACCGCAAAATATTTATCCAACCTACACATTTTCTCTGGTATTGCAACTGTGTTACAATCATTCAGAGCCGCTAACACCTCCCCTAGTAATACACGGAGGTTTTCCAGTTTAAATTTAAAATTTGAAATATCTGAATCCAGTCTGTTTGGATCAGAACCGTCACCCACAGAATGAAGTTCTCCGTCCTCATGTTCTGCCACCTGTGACGCAGTGTCTGACATGGCCCTAATATTATCAGCGCACTCTGTTCTCACCCCAGAGTAATCACGCTTACCTCTTAGTTCTGGTAATTTAGCCAAAACCTCAGTCATAACAGTAGCCATATCCTGTAATGTGATTTGTAATGGCCGCCCAGATGTACTCGGCGCTACAATATCACGCACCTCCCTCTGAGCGGGAGATGTAGGTACTGACACGTGAGGCGAGTTAGTCGGCATAACTCTCCCCTCGTTGTTTGGTGAAATTTGTTCAATTTGTACAGATTGACTTTTATTTAAAGTAGCATCAATACAGTTAGTACATAAATTTCTATTGGGCTCCACTTTGGCATTGCAACAAATGACACAGTTATCATCCTCTGAGTCAGACATGTTTAACACACTAGCAAATAAACTTGCAACTTGGAAATACAATTCAATTAGAATAATATTAAAACGTACTGTGCCTTTAAGAAGCACAGAAGATCTATGACAGTTGAAAATTAATAAATTGAAACAGTTATAGCCTCAATCCTTGTAAACAACACAACTTTAGCAAAGGTTTAATCCCCTTAGCAAAGATAACAAATTCTGAAAGCAGGAAACAAATTACAGAATAAACGTTTTTTATCTCAGTCAAACTATAATTCTCACAGCTCTGCTGAGAGAAATTACCTCCCTCAAAATAAGTTTTGAAGACCCCTGAGCTCTGTAGAGATGAACCGGATCATGCAGGGAATACAATGAGTTGCTGACTGAAATATTTGATGCATAGTAAAAGCGCCAAAAAACGGCCCCTCCCCCTCACACACAGCAGTGAGGGAGAACAGAAACTGTCAGAAAAACAGATTAAGCAACTGCCAAGTGGAAAAATAGTGCCCAAACATTTATTCACACAGTACCTCAGCAAATGAAAACGATTTTACATTCCAGCAAAAACGTTAAACATAATCTCTAGTTATTAAACAGCTTTATGTATTTCTTACAGTGTAATTCTAGTGAAGTACCATTCCCCAGAATACTGAAGTGTAAAGTATACATACATGACATTATATCGGTATGGCAGGATCTTCTCATCAATTCCATTGTCAGAAAATAAAAACTGCTACATACCTCTATGCAGATTCATCTGCCCGCTGTCCCCTAATCTGAAGTTTACCTCACTCCTCAGATGGCCGAGAACAGCAATATGATCTTAACTACTCCGGCTAAAATCATAGCAAAACTCTGGTAGATTCTTCTTCAAACTCTGCCAGAGAGGTAATAACATACTCCGGTGCTATTTTAAAATAACAAACTTTTGATTGAAGATATAAAACTAAGTATAATCACCATAGTCCTCTCACACATCCTATCTAGTCGTTGGGTGCAAGAGAATGACTGGGAGTGACGTAGAGGGGAGGAGCTATATGCAGCTCTGCTGGGTGAATCCTCTTGCACTTCCTGTTGGGGAGGAGTAATATCCCAGAAGTAATGATGACCCGTGGACTGATCACACTTAACAGAAGAAATAAAGACATTGTTATAAGGAATTCGGATAAGGGTGGCAGCATAGTTGTGATGGATAAGGTTTTTTACCTTCAAGAAGCTGACAGGCAACTGTCAGACCCTACTGTCTATCGCAGGCTTCCTGGTAATCCCACCTCCATGTTCAAAAAGGAACTAACTAGACTGATTGAGGATGGTGTCATTTTGGGAGTTTTCTCTGCTAAAGATCTGGAGTCACTAATACCTAATCATCCTATTACTCCTATATTCCATCATGTACCAAAGATACATAAGAATGCCACCTGTCCACCTGGTAGGCTGATTGTGGCAGGGATTGGGTCTCTTTTAGAGCCACTTGGAGAATGGATGGATAGTATCCTTCAGCCTATTGCTATGACACAATTAAGCTATTTAAACGATACTTCCCATCTCCTTGCAACATTGGATACTATCAGGTGGAAGGAGGATTTTTGTTGGATAACTGCAGACATCATGTCTCTTTATACCAGAATACCTCAGCACCTTGGAATAAAGGCAGTTGATTTTTTCTTGGAACAACAGGGCAAGTTGGATGATACAGTTAGACTATATATATATATAGGTGATGTTTTGAGATTTCTACTAACACACAACTTTTTTTCTTTTGACGGAGAGTTCTATCTGCAGATAAGGGGGACGGCCATGGGGGCAAAATTTGCCCCGGCATTTGCCAATATTTTTGTTGCCTGGTGGGAGCTAATGTACGTTTACTCCCCCACCAACCCCTGGTCTGGACAGATAGAGCTCTTCGTCAGATATATAGATGACCTGCTCCTAGTGGTGCGCAGTGATAGGGATCCAGATCTTTTAAATAGTATGCTACTTTATTTCAGCACTAATGAATTGGGTTTGAAATTTACTGGCGAAATGAATACTAAAGAGATACATTTTCTTGATCTTACACTGTACACCGCTGGGGACATGATCATGACAAAAACATATAGGAAGAGCACTGCTGGAAATACAATCCTGCATGCCGCTTCTCAACATCCATCTCATTTAATTAAAGCTATTCCCAAGGGTCAATTTATCAGACTACGTAGGAATACAAAGTCTGATAATATTTATGATGAACAATCTTTGGAGTTAAAAAACAGACTCATCAACAGAGGATACAACCCCGATGACCTAGAAATATGTAGACAGCATGTCAAAACTAATAATTATAGGCTAAATAAGAGACATGGCTCTGAAAAACATGTGTCAGGGGACTCTGTGGTATTCTCTACTGAGTATTCACCACAATACATGAGTATAGTTGGTATACTTAAAAAACATCTCCATTTATTAATGGGTGATCCAATCCTAAAACCCCTGATTGGCAACTGCCGTTTTGTCTCAAGAAAGCCTAAAACTCTATCTAGATTTCTATCTCCCAGTATGGTTACAACCAAAAACCACCGAAATCCCACTTGTTGGCTTTCAAAGAAGGGCAATTTTAAATGTGGTGGTAGACAATGCACGACTTGCATGAATATAATAGTAGGTAATAGTTTTAGTTCTTCTTATGACAATAAAACTTACCAAATAGACTTTTATGCTAATTGTAGAACCTCTTACGTGGTCTACCTACTTACCTGTAACCTATGTAAAAGCCAATATGTAGGGAAAACGTCACTTGAGATAAGAACAAGACATGGTGAACATATTAGGGATGTTAAAAATTATTTTGTAGACTCTGCAGTAGTTAACCACTTCAATTATCATCACTTTAGTCATATTGCAGACATGTCAATACAAGTCATTGATAGAGTCACCCTCCCCCCTAGGGGTGGTAACAAAAATAAAATCCTAGATAGAAAAGAACTTTACTGGATCCTAAAATTACACACTAGGATACCTAATGGCATGAATAAGGAATGTGAGATCAATTTCTTTATTGATACTTAGGTTCTATCAATATACTCTATTTACACATATACATTGATACACGGACTCCTTTCTAATTTAATTTGTGTACCATATATACATTTATTATTTTTATTATGAATTGGAAGACCATTTGAATAATTTACCTATTTAATTAGTACTCTCTTGTTTATTTAGTATATGTGTTTTAATATAGGAGTATTGGCTTTTTTGACTAGGTTGATAACATTTTTGGATATTAACTTATTCATTTAGTCCTTTAATCTTCCCCTTTTCTTCTTCTGCCTTTCTTGTATCCCCTTTTGCGCTTTTCTATCTCATTATGAGCCTGATTGGAGTTTCTATCTATTACTTTAGCATTTATACTAGTAATAGATTTATAACAATACTGCAGGGTGGTATATTATGTCTCTCTTTTATAACTCAATTGCCTCAGCTTTAAATACATTATAGAATACATCAGTATGTTTTAAAATTTATTGTTGGTGGGGGCAGGGTTAATTCCCTTGTGTGTATATAAGGGGTGTCTTGCTGTTACTAACTTAGCCTATGATTAAGCGCCACTAGGGGGCGCGAAACGTGTCAGGCAGTCATTCCCTCTGTGTCTACCCTTCTGTCTGTATGTTGCTGGAGTTATTTTAAGCCTGTTCTTGTTTATGTGTGGCTTAAATTAATAAACTGCTGTTTGAATTTCACCCCCGTGTAGTGCCTGCCATTTTTTCTCTTTGGATTACATACCTTGGGCCTGATCTCCCTGGCTACGGCACTCCGGACTAGCTGATCCATTATTGGAGGACCCTGTGACCCTGTGGTCTACCCGTAGTTCCGGTTCCGGATTAGTGCAGCCGCACGCCGAACTTCCCTTCTAACACTTTGTGTGAATGCGCTTTTCTTTTTACAAACTTTGAATTACAGGAAGGGAATGGTATTTATAATAAGGTATACATATTTAATAATGCTTTCCATTGAATTGTATTAGGTGATATGCTTCACTCTAGCAGCATCGAACATAAGATTTCTGTTTTCCGATTCCCATTGACTACCATAGCATCCGCAACCTCTAAGGCGGCGGATTGAAAACTAGGTACGCTGCGTCGGATAAGACGCAAGCGTAAGTGGTCATTTTTTGATAACTTTGAAAAAGCTTCCAATTGTGTCGAAGAACACGGCGAATGCACAGAATTCTGCAACATTTCCAGAGGTTTTCTATTCGCAGCGTTCTGCGTCGAATTAAGAGTGCCGGATCGTATGTTACGTCTCAAAATTCGAATTCTTCCGATCTTGAGACTTTGATAACTACGGCAATGCAATCTCGCGACAAGTACGGCACGGAATTCTGCCGTATTTTTAGTTGACGCTTTGATAAATAGAGGCCTTAGTTTCAACTTGTAATATGAGCGCTAACCCGACGCATTCAAACAGGCATGATAAACCCGATATCGCTTGCACGCAAATGCTAGCGCTCTACTCTGAATCTGGCCCATTGTGTTTGTTGATTACTGTAATTTAGATGAACATCAAACCAGATTTGAAGACAAATTTATACATAAATGCATTAATTTCTAAAGGGTTCAAATACTTTTTCTTGACACTGTATATAAAAATGATTTTACAGTCTCTTTAAAGGGACATAAATGTGCAAAAAGAATGTGCTTGAATGCGTTAGAGCATTTCATTATTGCACTAATGCTAACTGGCCTCAATCACAATCTATCAGCGATTTGATCCCAAAATGGCTTCTTGCTTTGTGACCAAATAGGCCATTGAGTTTCTTGAGTGATCACAATGATAGTCCCGCAAATGGGTTTTCATCAGAGAAACTCCTGAAAACAGTGTTTTGTGTGTTAAAGGACCAGTCAACACAGTAGATTTGCATAATCAACATATGCAAGATAACAAGACAATGCAATAGCACTTAGTCTGAACTTCAAATGAATAGTATTTTTTTTTTCTGACAATTTTTAAAGTTATGTCTATTTCCACTCCCCCTGTACCATGTGACAGCCATCAGCCAATCACAAATGCATACAATTACCATGTGACAGCCATCAGCCAATCACAAATGCATACGCGCTTATTCTGTGAATTCTTGCACATGCTCAGTAGGAGCTGGTGACTCAAAAAGTTTAAATAAATAAAAGACTGTGCCCATTTTGTGAATGGAAGTAAATTGAAAAGTTGTTTAAAATTGCTGCTCTATCTGAATAATGAAAGTTCAATTTTGACTTGAGTATCCCTTTAAGTACCTGTTTTCAAAATATAAACTGTGAGGTCTGCCAAAACGGACTGATACAAGATCCCATTTATACCATTTAATCACCTAGATTACGAGTTTTGCGCTAAACACGGTGAGAAACTAACGCTAAAAAAAGTTGCGATATTTCACTCTCCATAGCTCCGCCATTACGAGTTACTGAAAAGCCTCCTTGTGTGTGCGATATGGTGGCCTTAAGCTCCAAACCGCACAAAATCCAAGGGCTGCTTTGACGTGCTCGTGCACGCTTTCCCCCATAGACATCAATGGGGAGAGTGTTAGAAAAAAAACTAACACCTGAAGTGTGCGGAATGAAAAATCTCCGTAAGGCAGCCCCATTGATGTCTATGGGGAAAAAAAAGTTACGTTTAAACACCCTTACATAAACCCCAAGTCTAAACACCCCTAATTTGCTGCCCCCAATATCGCCGACACCTGAATAAAGTTATTAACCCCTAATCCGCCGCTCCCCGACATCTGTTCAAATCAGCCAATAGGATTTCAGTAGCTCTCATCCTATTGGCCGTTTTGAACAGCCAATGGGAATTCAGAAGCTTTCATCCTATTGGCTGATTTGAATTTGAAGAATCAAATCAGCCAATAGGAATGCAAGGTACGCCATTTTGAAACGGCTACCTTGCATTGAAGCTTCAGTGTACGGCGGGGACCATATGAAGAGGACACTCCGTGCTGGGTGTCTTCGTTGCTCTGCGCCGCCGGGATGAAGATAGAAGACGCCCCCGTGATGGATGAAAATGTTGCCGCCTGGATGGAGATGGATGTCCGGACTTCAGGAACCGTGACTAGATATTCTGTGGGTAGTGTTATTAGCTATTTTTTTTATTTTTTGGTGTGTTTTTTTTTTTTAGATTAGGGTTTGGGCAATTTGAAAAATAGCTATATGCCCTTTTAAGGGCAATGAAAAAGAGCTGAATTGTATTTTTTTACAGGTAAAAGAGCTGTTTTAAGGGCTAGGGGGTGTTTTTATTTTGAGGGGACTTTTTTATTTTTATAGGGCTATTAGATTAGGTGTAATTGTTTTTTTTTTAATTTTATTAATAACCAATAAAGGGTACAGTAATACAAGTGGTATCATCAGCCCACCTCACAGGGTGAGTTAAAAGGCAGAAACAACAATACAGTAAATTAAGGTATCATACATTGGCATATATGTAAAAGTAAAGAGCACAGTTGAAATTAATGGATTGATGAATGATATGTGTCAGTACCACAATATTGGGTTTTTTAATATTATTAAACTTAACCTAAAATACAAACACAAAAAAAAAAAAAAAAAAAAACAAGCAAACATGGAATAATCATTCCTTTCCATAGACTAGATATGGATACCTGCTAGTGTACTGCTTTACAGTGATGTATGAGCACTATTCTAAGGTAGTAAGAATCCTAATGACATTTGATAAGCACGAACAGAAAAGATAGTCAAGCATGAAGTTACTTCTAGATACACAGGCGTTCCCTTGGAGAGATGGCAATGACTATTGACTTATAATATTAGAAAGGTGCAATCATCTATACAAGATGTATAAATCTCACAATGATATTAAGATAAGTAAGCAATGTTAAATGGTTATATAAGGTTTCTATGACGCACAAAAACTAACCGTAAAGGGTATTTCAAGCTTTAAAATGCTTTTCCCAAAGTGGGAATGTTATCTCTTTTGAGTCATGTGGCCATCCTATGAGCCCTCTATTAAACATAGTGATTCCACCTGTAAGATTGTTTCAGAAGAAGAAATAATTATCTCTGCTGATAGTTGTTAAAGTGAATTAGCAAAGGGACAAAAAATATTTCCACATCAATGTCAACATAATAGCAAGCAGTATGGCATTAATCTTGTAGAGCATTAAAGAAAACAAACAGGAAAAAACAAAGAAAGTATTATACAAACTTATATATAACACCCAACTGCCTAAACAGGCAAAATTAAGTTTTAAAAACACACAATAATAAATTATGTCATTTAGCCTAGATGGAGACATAGGGCCAAAAATTCAACTAAAGATTCATTTCCAGCCGTGAAATAATCAATCACTTTAGCTGCTCTGTGTTAACGAAAGTGGAGACATGTATAAGAGATATGCACTTTGCGAATAATAGTATTACACGGAAGAAGTGCTAAACTCATCTCCTAATGTGTTCAGTGCTTGAAAAAGAAATAAAATAAATGGAGCCTTAAGACAATGTACAGTTTGGAACATTTAAGGTTACAATAGCAGCTAGGTTCAGATAGTAGTCGTGGGAAGTTCCATACAGCAATATGATTTCTCTAAATAACTTGGGTAAAGCATTGCTAAGATTTTTGGGTGTATGTAAAAGAGATATACAAAAAAAAATAACAACAAATTAACAGAAACCAAACCTTAACAATCCACTAAACACCATTCCTATATAACCTAGAAAATAATCCACTATCTATCCGGAGTAGCAGGCTTGTGAATGATTTTATTACATTAATATGAGTATCAGTCCAGGTTTCTCATAGTATGGGGTCTAAGAGTTTAAAACTTCAGAGTTCAAATAGGTGATATACATAGACTTGCAGAATCTACAAGCCAAGTTTCAAGGGGCATCCGGTAATCAAAAGGAGGTCATATTATGATGGTTGGGAGAGTGAATCCAGACAGAAAAGTCATCCAATTCCAGCTCTAGTTAAGAACAGGTAATAATAATAATACCTCAGAAGAATGTAATATGTCCCAGAAGGAAGGCAACAAGAAGGTCTCCGCATATTAATATCCTGTTGCGTCCCAGTATCATGATCTGTTGCAGTAATAACGAGTGTGGCTGTGGCAGATTTTATGGGAGGACCTGCAGATAGGCTTTTAATTTCAGCATAGTTCAATGCCGCTTTAGCTGTAATTGCCATCGTGGTGACAATGGAAGCTTTCCTATAATCATGTTCCATTGCCGAAATAACGAGTAGGTCTGTGGCAGATTGTATAGGAGGACTTACAGGCAGGTTTTTAATTTCAGCAGAGCACAATGTTGCTTTATCCATAGTTGCTATCATGGTGATATCGGAGGTAAATGCTTCTTCAGCCGTCCCTAAAATATGACAGTGAGAGGCGTCCGGTTCAAGGAGATCTGACATCTGTTTACTCAGACCTGTCCAAGATTTGTTATCTTCCTCTAAACAAGGTTCTTGTTCCTCTGTTTTTTCTCTGCATCCCTGGGGAGATCTTTCCTGTGCAGTGTCGCAATTGTTGTGGGATAAGACCGCATCTGGTCGGCGCCATCTTGTCGAAGTACATTCAGATCCTGGGGCCTGAATCTCAGTTAACAAATGCTGCGTGGCTTCTTCCAGCTTAATAAATGCCGGCAGTAACAGGTTTTTTAAGGAAAGTACTATTTCCGTGTATTGGTGGTCTTCTGAGGGTGAGCTAAACATTTTGTATTCCCGGGCCGCTTCTACACAGGATAGCACGCTGTACACTACTCCGGTTTCCAAACTTTCCTGAATTCTCTACTTTTTCTGACTTCTCGGGGGCCAGGTGATAGTAATCCTGATCTCTTAAGGTTCCCAAACAGCCGAACTGCTAAGGGAGATTAGGATGACTTGAGGTATGGCCACTTTCAAACGAAATGTTTAAGACGATATCCAGAGCTTCATAGTCTTGAGGCCATCTTAGGTCTCCGCCCACCGGAAGTCGGGCAGGTGTAATTGTTTTTATTTGTGATAATTTCGTTTATTATTTTTTGTAAGCTTAGTCTTTTTTATTTTTTGTAATTTAGTGTTTATAATTTTTTTATAATTTTAGATTTTTTAATTTTTCTCGTAGTGTTAAATTTTTTAAAATTTTTAGATTTTTTAATTGGTAGTATTTATTTATTTTATTAGAATAGTAATGTTAGGTTAATTTATAGTTTAATGTAGGTTTATTTCTATTTCACAGATAAGTTTTAATTTATTTAAATATAGTTTTATTGTAATTTTAATTTAAAGTTAGGGGGTGTTAGGTTTAGGGGTTAATAGTTTAATTTAGTGTTTTGCGATGTGGGGGGACAGCGGTTTAGGGGTTAATAGGTTTATTTAGTTGCAGAGATGTGGGAGGCCAGAGGTTTAGGGATTAATAGGTTTATTTAATGGCGGCTATGTGGGAGGCCGGAAGTTTAGGTAGGGTTAATAGGTTTATTTAGTGGCGTCGATGTGGGAGGCCTGAGGTTTAGGAGTTAATAACTTTATTATAGTGTTGGCGATGTCAGGGAGCAGCAAATTAGGGGTTAATAGCTTTATTTTAGTGTCAGCGATGTTGGGGGCAGCAGATTAGGGGTTAATAAATTTATTCAATAGTCGCAATGTGGGTTGGCGGTGGATAAGGGGTTAATAAGTTTAATATAGTGTTTGCGATGCGGGAGGGTGGCGGTTTAGGGGTTAATAGGTAGTTTATGGGTGTTAGTGTACTTTGTAACATTTTAGTTATGAGTTTTGTGAAACATTTTTGTTACACAAAATTTATAACTACTGCTCTCATATGGCGGTATGGATCGTGTCGGTATAGAACATAACGCAAGCATTTTAGCTGGACTGCACAACCTGTTAACCGGTGCTATGGAAAATCGCGCACTCAAACATAATTTTGAGTGCAGAATGGAGAGGCTAAAATGCTTGCGGTATAGCAGTACCGACACGACTCGTAATATGTGTTACAATCTACCTGAATGTTACAGGAAAGCTCTATTTATGTAACGCCTTTGTTCACTCTGCAAGGAAAATACTTATTAACTGTGCAACATTAGCCTATTGTAATTAGAATACATCCTCTTCACAGATATAAATGACGTGTTTTTATTATTTTTAATATTTGATTAAAAGTCACACTCGCATTGGCGTGATTATAACTAACAGTACTGGCGTTATTAAAATCATGTTGTTTTTTCAAGGGGTTTGATTAATTGTGACTTTCATAGGAACCGTTTGTAATCCGTTTCCATCCACAACTTTGTCTCTCTTGGAACTTTAGATTAAAACTAATAAAATGAATACAAGGTGTGGTGTCCTGTCATGTGGGCTACAGACCGTCATCAGTTTTTTTATCCCATTAAGTCTCATGGAAATGTATTAGATACTTTTCATAAAAGGGTAGAGAATGATCTGAGAGCCCTATATGACAGGACTCCTACACAAAGACATTCGAATAATTTGACAAGTGGACTAAGGGTAGCTTTGAAATCTCTGACTTCTAATGAAAATTTAGTGATCAGACAGGCTGACAAGGGGGGGATATGTTGTGAATATGAATGAAAGGGATTACTTGAAAGAGGTCTACAGACAACTCTGAGATACTAATGTATATAGATCTTAATCCGACTAGAGACTTTCAGAGATCGGTGTACAACCTTTTGGATGATGGTAGGGAAGCAGGTTTCATAGATGAAAATACATTTGAATTCTTAAATGTCACAGATCCAATTGTCCCGCTCTTCCACCATCTTCCAATGGTGTACAAGTATCCAACTGAAATCAAAAGTAGGCCTATATTCTCAGACATTGGCTCCCTTTTGGAAAAACTGTCTACCTGAATTGTTTTTTTGTTTTTTTTTTACAACCACTGGTTTAATTTTTTTTTTATTTTAGAGATACCAAACACCTATTACGCCTTTTAGAACTTAAAAAATGGGATGAAAACTTGTCATGGCTTACATCAGATGTATTGGGGCTGTATTCAGCCATTCCCTATGATTTAGGCTTGATAGCTGTTAGATTTTTCCTAGACACTTATAGCTGCTATGAAACCGAATTTAAAGATGATATAATTCGGGTTATTGATTTTCGACTGAAACATAACTATGATGGATAGTTTTATCTCCAAAGCTGTGGGAAAGCGATGGTGGCAATATGAGATGTTGGGAACTGTCCCACGTCTTTGGAGATATTAATCCCCTTTGAGATCGAGTACATTTTTATCGTAGATACATAGATGATCTGCTTTTTATCTAGGGGGTACAGAAATAGAAGCAGAATTCCTTGTCTCATATCTCAATGAGAACAATACTGACTTGGAATTTACTTTTCATTTTAACCATACAGACATTCCCTATTTGGATTTAGTTTTGAAGGGGCATTGTCTAGATCACAGATTGTTAGCAACTTGTATCATAAGCCAATTATGGCTAATATGTTGCTTTCATGCAAATCCTAAGATACAGCTGCTTACCAGACTGAGAGTGTGAACCTTAGTCATAGACTACAAGATAGAGGTTACAAGAAAGAAGTTATTAATACAGGTAGAGGCTATTGATAGACAGAATCTTTTACAGGACCAGGCATCTAACACAACAAGAGCAGACAGACTTTAGCACTCCTTACAGTAACCAGTATGGTGATATTATCAACATTGTTAAAAAACATTTATCGGTCTTGCGAGGGGATTATACTTTATATTCTGTAGTACAACAGGGATGTTGATTTATTTCTACACGTAATCGTACTTTAGGGAATTCCTTATCAACTAGCATGTTACAATCTAAAAAGAAACAGGGCAGCTGGTTAAGCTGCAAAGGACATTATAAATGCAGCAATGTCCTGTGGACATGCTATGGTGTCTAGGCATTTCCAGTCTTCAGTTACACAAAGAGTATATGATTTGAATAATTGTGCCAATTGCAGGTCAAGTTATGTAATCTGTTGTCAAGAATGTAAATTACAGTACATAGGCATGACCACAAGGGAAGTAAGTGTAAGATTCAGGGAGCCTCTAAGTGATATTTCCTCTGTCAATCCATGCTCAGCACTCGCAGCAAAAAAATTTTTTTAAAAAAAAACATGGATGCCAGGGGAAAGCATTCCAATGGCTGGTAATAGACTCTGTTAGAGCATCAACTGGAGGAGGAGACTTGGATGCTCTCTTATCTCGCCGTGAGGCTTTTTGGATTTTTACCCTCAGGATGAGGATTCCCCGAGGTTTCAATACCCAGACTGACATCATTATTTATTTAGATTTATATTATGGGTCAGGTTATGATATTGACACAACATATTTAACACATTAACATGCTAAGGATAGGAGTGTTTTTTTTTTATCTCTTTCCCATTTACCTTCCCTGTTGTCTCAGTGTACTACAATACATGTATGTATTAATCAAAAAGATTGAAGATATTAAATGTTATTAGCTTTTCATCACATAAGCATGTTTGTTGGATTTGATTATTAATATATGTTATAAAAATGTTCATATCATATATACATAGATTTGAGACTATGAATTGTCATACACTTTAACAAAGAAATTATACAGGATGACACTTACTGGCACTAGTTACAGTGAAAATAGGAAAAATGGAATGAACAATAGTTATATTCCGGTGCTACCCCCCATATATAATATTGAATTAAGAAAAGGTAGGTAAGAACCTAAGTAGGGGTTTAATTTAGCACTCTTCCTATGAATTAAGTATTAAAAAGTCAAAACTTTAGTTAAAAAAGGGATAAATATCCCTATATGTATACGTAATTACCAACCAATTAAAACTGTGAAAATATGATGTATCGTCACCCCCCCTTTTTCCTGGCCGATAACAGCAATCCTCGGCGTCAGGTGATAGGAATGACTAACATCTATGTACAAAAATATAATAGTGCAGACTATCATACACTATAAACACAAAAGCGTTTCGGGCTGTTGTATCAGCCTTTCTCAATGTGAAGTGACAAGCCAAGGCCCGGGTGCTGCCTCTTAAAATACTACAGCCCATATTTTGAATGTCCAATCACGTTGTTCTAAAAATTACTGCCCCTTCACTCGCCAATCATGAGCGTATGTGTCATAGAATGGGTGTGTAGTTAAGGAGTACTCTAATTGGTTACAGAGCCTTGTATGCCTTTGTTATTGTTTACATCTTGACGATGTACTGCTCGTAATGATTATGTCAATGTAAAGGTCTCAAACATCAAATCTTCATTTATGATATATCACTTGTTACTTTGTGAAGTGACATCGGATGGTGACCCTAATGGATTGGAAAAAATGTGTGAATGTATAACTATAATGATCAGGGTATGCAAGATAGTACTTCGCAATAAGTACCAATTCTAAACTTCAAAATGACATTGATTCAGATTACATATAAGTGGTACGCTTTGCATCATATCAAGTATATATTATAATCATTAAATAAATGGGTGTTCTTAAGAAACAAGTATATAAATATTACCCGATTAGTACTTTGTCATATGTTTATTTATGCATACAAAATTCATTAATATTATGATCAATGTGGTAGGTTGATTTGATTCACTCTGTAATACATTATCCCAATCGGTGTCATAACCATTGTATATGTATATATATATATATATATATATATATATATATATATATATATATATATATATATATAAAAGAACTGAGTGGCATCTAGGTTTAAAATATATCTAATAGATCATCTTCTAAGGAGAATTATGAGAGAAGTAATGTATCTCACTGATATCTGCTGGCGTATTAATGATGACCATTGCAATTGATATTTATAGCCATTCAGATAGCTTCTAAGTACACATCTTAGAATTAACAGAAAACCTCTTACGATATCTTAGAGACAATGACACAGATATATTCATGTTCAGAACCAATTATGTGGCTTATATTAATATAGAGCAAATGGTTAGGGACCAATATGAGTTGTGTATGGGCAGCACGGGATAGATGTCAGCACATTTTCTTCCATGCGCAAGTGGTGTTTTTTTATTGTTTTGTATACAGCTTTCATGTTTTAATAAATGTTGGATTATCTTTTACTGAGCCCCACTTGCTTGTTACTATAGCCATGATTTCATGATTCAGATAGAGCGTGCAATTTTAAACAACTTTTCAATTTACTTCTATTATCTAATATGCTATAATGTCTGGTAAAGCATAACCAGGTAAGCCCAGGAGCAGCAATGCACTACTGGAAGCTAGATGCTAATTGGTGGCTATACATATAAGTTTCTTCTCATTAACTCACCCAATGCCTTCAGCTAGCTCCCAGGAGTGCATTACTGCTCCTTTAACAAAGGATACCAAGAGAATTAAGCAAATTATAGAAGTTGGAAAGTTTTTTTTAAATTGCATGTTCAAAGGACATTTTTTGAGTTTCATGTCCCTTAAAGCAGGCAATGTAATGTCCAACATCATAAACAGTTGTTGACATTTTGATAAAGTAATATTATTCTTGATTAAATGTTTGTAGCGAGTCACCAATTTTTTTACTTTCAGGTGGCATTCGGTATGGATCTCGGTTTGGTAGAGGGAAACAGGACAGCTTTTCCCAACGCAATTTCCACAGTGCTGAAGGGAATGACACATTATCTTCAGGACCCATTCATGCAAGTATGAAAATGCATTCAGTGCAGTTTATTTGATGCTGACACCTAAACACTCAAAAAGTTGAGATGTACTGCTGTTTTATGTATCATGTAATAAACTTTATATATCTAGGCATTGAAATGAAATGGACATAATAGCCATATGCTAAATCACTTTAAAATGATGCAGCAGAACTGTAAAAAGCTGCAAGAAAATATCACCTGAACATCCCTTTATATAAAAGATATTTTACCTCAAAGTTTCTTCGGCTCACAATAGTAAGTGCTCTGTCAGATGCAAAAAAAATCAGCTTCATTAGTGCTAATGGCACACTTTGCTTCACTGTGATCTCATAAGATTTCACAGCAAACTGTATACTGAGGAGGGAGATAACATGATTGTGCCTGCACATGCCAAATGCACACTTCCTTGCAAGTCCCTAGCATCCTGTTAAAGTCCATTTACAATGGGATGTGGCTACTGAGGACAATTTGAGGTAAAATAACTTTCTTTTCTACACAGAGATATTCAGGTGATATTTTCTAGTCAGCTTTTTACAGCTATGCTGCATCACTTTCAAGTGCTTCAACATTTGGATATCATGTCCCTTTAATTTGAGCTATTGACAATTTTCAGCTTCATAAATTACAAATGATTTTTACATACAGGTGAAACTTGAAAAATTAGAATATCGTGCAAAAGTTAATTTATTTCACTAATGCAACTTAAAAGATGAAACTAATGTATGCGATAGACTCATTACATGCAAAGCAAGATCGTTCAAGCCGTGATTTGTCATAATTGTGATGATTATGGCTTACAGCTCATGAAAACCCCAAATCCACAATCTCAGAAAATTAGAATATTACATGCAATCAATAAAACAAGGATTGTACATAGAACAATATTGGACCTCTGAAAAGTATAAGCATGCATACTGTATGTACTCAGTACTTGGTTTAGGCCCCTTTTGCAGCAATTACTGCCTCAATGCGGCGTGGCATGGAAGCTATCAGCCTGTGGCACTGCTGAGGTGTTATGGAATACCAGGATGCTTCAATAGCTGCCTTCAGCTCTTCTGCATTGTTCGGTCTCATGTCTCTCATCTTTCTCTTGGCAATCCCCCTTAGATTCTCTATGGGGTTCAGGTCAGACGAGTTTGCTGGCCAATCAAGCACAGTAATCCCACAGTCATTGAACCACATTTTGGTGCTTTTGGCAGTGTGGGCAGGTGCCAAGTCCTGCTGGAAAATTAAGTCAGCATCCACATAGAGCTCGTCTGCGGAATGAAGCATGAAGTGCTCCAAAATCTCCTGGTAGACGGCTGCATTGACCCTGGACTTAATGAAGCACAGTGGACCAACACCAGCAGATGACATGGCTCCCCAAATCAACACAGACTGTGGAAACTTCTCTCTGGACTTCAAGCATCTTGCAGTGTGTGCCTCTCCATTCTTCCTCCATACTCTGGGTCCTTGGTTTCCAAATGAGATGCAAAATTTGCTCTCATCAGAAAAGAGGACTTTGGACCACTGAGCAACAGACCAGGTCTTGTTTTCTTTAGCCCAGGTAAGACGCTTCTGACGTTTGTTGTTCAGGAGTGGCTTGACAAGAGATATACGACATTTGAAGCCCATGTCCAGGATCTGTCTGTATGTGGTGGCTCTTGATGAACTGACTCCAGCTCTTGATGAACTGACTCCAGATTTCCTGACAATCCTCTCCAGGCTGCGGTCATCCCTGCTGCTTGTGCACCTTTTTCTTCCACACTTTTCCCTTCCACATAACTTTCTATTAATGTGCTTTGATACAGCACTTTGGG
The DNA here is from genome assembly GCF_027579735.1 of Bombina bombina. Classification (NCBI taxonomy): domain Eukaryota; kingdom Metazoa; phylum Chordata; class Amphibia; order Anura; family Bombinatoridae; genus Bombina; species Bombina bombina. The sequence continues at coordinate 108,636,545 of NC_069499.1, read as the reverse complement.
AACATCCAACTTCTTTTGCAATTACCTTTTGAGGCTTTCCCTCCTTATGGAGGGTGTCAATGATGGTTTTCTGCACAACTGTCAGGTCAGCAGTCTTTACCATGATTGTGATTCCTACTGAACCAGACTGAGAAACCATTTAAATGCTCAGGAACCCTTTGCAGGTGTTATGGATTAATTAGCTGATTAGAGTGGGACACTTTGAGCGTAGAATACTGCACCTTTTCACAATATTCTAATTTTCTGAAATTGTGGATTTGGGGTTTTCATGAGCTGTAAGCCATAATCATCACAATTATGACAAATCACGGCTTGAACTATCTTGCTTTGCATGTAATGAGTCTATCTCATATATTAGTTTCACCTTTTAAGTTGCATTAGTGAAATAAATGAAGTTTTGCACGATATTCTAATTTTTCGAGTTTCACCTGTAAACCTAAAACAAACATGAAGCTATCTTTAACTAATTTTGAGAATATCGGTGGTCACACTCCCCCTATAAGCCACACTTTATCCATAATATATAAAATCTTATATACTCCTGCTCCTGGATATTTACCAGGTTATATTGAAAGCTGGGAAGCTGATTTAGGGGTTATTATTTTGCCACAAACTGCATACTCAATGTTCTTGAATACAATAAAACCTTCAGTTTCTTTATAGATGGAAATTTATAACAAAATTTTTATAAAATGGTATTATACCCCCCAAAAAATTACGTAAACTTTTCACATCGAGGTCATGTGAACAGTAGTCAAGCACATATGTGGTGGTGGTGGTGCACCCCAATAAGAGACCTCTGGTTATCTGTAATTAAAGACATAGAAGGAATAGTTAAGGTTAAATACATACTTGACCTATTGATATTGCTGTTACATAAATCTCCTCCTTTAAAATACAAACCATATAAGAAACTATTTTCAATAATGCTCAACAGTATTAAATCTCTCGTAGCTAACAATTGTTAATCTTTCTCACTATCAACTTTGAATATGTGGCGTAATAAAGTAACAGATCTTATTAATTTAGAGGAATATTAGTATATGAAAACAGACAAAATTGACAGAAAATGGTTGATATATGGGGGTAATGTTAATGGGGGTAATGTTCTTATATAGCAGTTATATTAGCTGAAATTTGTGGGGTTTCATTTCTATTACAGTTATTAGAATAAGAAGTGCCTTGTGGGGGAGATCTTTTAAAAGGTTTTCAAAGTCAAACCATTCCAAACCTATCAACTTTCCTTTGGACAGTCACAGTTTTTGGCCTTCTGTCCAGTGGCTCAGTAAAGCTGAGAATTGTTCATATAGGCTGCTCAGGATTAAACGTTCCATACCCTAGTCAAAAATGATGATCTACCTGGAGTTATTCTAAAGTAATCGATGACTCCAGACTAGTAATCAGAAGCCATCCTGAAGTATGCCCACAGGCCGAAATATTTAAATGAGATGACTCTAGAGTCATTCACTGCTTGTTCATGTTTTGTAAGTAATCAGTAAGGTAATCTGTTAATCACTCTGAAGTAACCACCCAGATTTTTTTAATTTAGCTGATGACTTTACAAGCCTGATTATGTCTGATGATGTGCAAATGACTTCTAAAGTAGTTTGATGATCATCAAATGACTACAGGATGATCTCTAAAATAATCATGTTTGTCTTGGTATATCACCACCTGGTTGACAGCCCCTGCTTGAATGTAATTGGCCATGTGTGCAATGATAAATGGCCCTGATGCCAGATGGACAGGTTTGCAGTAGTGAACCTTGTCCACCCGGAGTTTCTTAAATGGGGCCCTTCATCTCAGTCTGTGAGTAGATTCTATTTAGTGCATTGTGTTGTTATAAAGGTACAGAACTATTGCTTATTGCTTCCTTTTAAAGCATATTTGTGATGCCATAGAGTTCTAAACTTTTCTTGTTGGTGACGCACTTTTTAGACCTAAGTAATTTCACGACACAGTAATTCAGTTGTACTAGCAAACAGGAGGTTAAACTAATTTGTTTTAAGAGATACGGACACATACAATGATATATTAATGAAATGTATTTACAAGTAACAGTAAGTAAGTATGTGCAAGAATAAAAAAAAAGTTGAATAAAACCAATAGCTACTTACTATTTTAATGGGATGTATGAGGTTGATGGGATGAACACAGTTTCTGAATATTTGGTGGAATATTAGATAAAGACACTCGCATTTTATCATCAAGCATTTTTAAGCTTCCACTTCCTATCCATATATCAAGAGCAGGAGCAGCAATGCACTACTGGGAGCTAGTTGCAAAAAAAACAAAACACTTTGACTTCTGACTTCAGCTCAGCGTTTAAGCTGCTGCCCTCAGAGCTCTGTGAGTCCAACAGACTGCCTGCTCTGCAAACACACTGCTGTCCAACTCACTGACTACACATGCAGTCACGAGCCAATTGAGGAGACTACATGTGCAGTTAGGAGCCAATAAGCCGCCAAAGCCGCCAATGGGAATAGTTTCAGTTCCCACTGAGCTGCACCAATAGGTTAAGATGATCTTTGACCCACTAGGTATCAATCACGTGTCAACCATGTGATATGTGTAGCAGGCAGGTGGAAAGTGGGAAACCCCCCCAAAAATTTTTAAAAATTTAAAATGAAAAGAAATTAGTGCTGAAGCAGGGACACACCTACACACTGCCACCGACACACTAACGTGTCACGACACACAGTTTGGAAATCCCTGCCATAAAGAATACACTGTACCAGAGCTTGGAAACAAATGATACATTGAAATATTAAAAAAAGAAAGATTAAAAAAAGAAATATTAAAAAAAGAAAGAAGAAGGTTGGCGCTTACCACTTCCAGGAGGAGGTAGACAGAATACCTAGGGAAAATCTTTTAAAATACAAAAACCAGTATGGAGACAAATATAAAAAGGAAAAAACCACAAAAAATAAAATTGTCTTTAGCACCCCCTACAGTCTGGAGTTTAATAAAATTTGCAGCATTATAAAGGAAAGTTTACCTATTTTAGCTGTAGACTCAGGTTTAGAAGAGATCACAAGAGAAGGTTGCAAATTTGTATCAAGAAAGGGTCTTACCATTGGAAATATGGTAGCCCCGTCTGATTTACCCCTTGTACATAAGAAAACATGGTTACCTAATAGATTAGGGTTTTTTAAATGCAAAGCACAGAGATGCAAAACATGCGACTATGTAAAAGAGGGAACAAAATTTAAATCTACAGTAACAGGTCGTGAATATGACATTAAATTTAATCTAAATTGCAAATCAACACATGTCATATATCTCTTGACCTGTAGGGGGTGCCAGATCCAATACGTTGGTAGAACAAAACGTTGTGTCAAAGATAGGGCTCTAGAACATATAAGAGACATTGAGGACCCAGATAGGGATACACCTGTCTCAAGACACTTTAAAAACATGCATCAGGGGGATGCCTCATTGCTTTGCATACAGGCAATTGATTACGTAATGAAACATAAAAGAGGGGGAGATAGAGAATATAGACTCAATTTCAGAGAAGCCAAGTGGATTTTTGAGTTAAAAACCAGTCACCCTAATGGTATCAATAAGGAGAGCGATGTTAATTTATTTATTTAATAATCTAAGTAATAAACCATCAATAAGGTATATCTGTAGAAAATATAAAGAGTTTTTTCATCTCACAAAGTTTGAAACATAAAATATCAATTTACACAGAGTTCCTTAGTCTTTCCAGTGTTAACTATTAATATGTATATGATCTTAGTAACTGACTTTGTTTTTCATCTGATTTTGTGTACCATCAATTAAATTAGAAAGGAAAGGGTTAACTGCAAATTTGATTTTAATTGAGACAGGCCTCTTTAAATAGAGGCAAATTGTACAGCTGACAGACAGCAGTGAACAAGCGTGTGGACACACGTGAAACATGTCTGCAGTCAGTCACGCTGTAGCCTTTTTTCCTGTTTAACGGAGCCTTGTCTCCAACTTTGTTTTTATACACTCCAATAAAGATCCTGTTTTTAAGTTTACTGACCGGTGTGTGTTCTCCCTTTATGGATGTCCCTGGACCGAGAGGTTGGTGAAGATTTGTGAAGTCTGCTTTCTGTTAGCCAGGTTCCATTGTTTTGCATACATTGAAATATTCCCTGGAAGGTTCCATGCCATCATTTGAACCATGGTGGATGAGTATCCGAGGCTGGCAGCAACTTCAGCTAGCGATTCACATTATATTATTACCTGTATTCCACTTTTTGTATAAACAAGGTAACGCATCCTACAGGATTGACTGCTCCCCCCTTGTTATCTAGACCTTAAAGGGCCAGTAAACCTACAAAATAATGTTATATAATTCTGGACAAAGTGCAGAATTATATAACATTAGCTTAGCGGCAACATTATAATTCCAAAGCTTTCTGAGATTTTTTATTCCAAAATTGAGTTTACCTGAACTCCGCTCCAGGTTCTACTGAGCGGGTCTTTTTTTTTTTTTAAAAGCGCTTCACGGGCGCTCTGTCTAGTCACATCGTATGCGATTCTGCCCATAAACTGAATGTAGCTCGCTCCCGCTACCAGATCAGAGCGGCAGTAAGCTACATTCAATTCAATGGCAGTGTCATACCAATCCTTTAAAAAGTCTGTTGTAAGCCACTTATAACAAATCTTTAACATGTATTTGTGCATGAAAAACATTCCCCTATACTTAGCATGGGGACAATTCAACAGTGGTTTTCAATCCATCCAAAAACTTTTCCAGTAGCATTTTGCAGGATCTTTGTACTTTTCAGATTCTACAGCTATTTTGAGCTCTCCACATATTTTCTCCACATATTTCTAAATGCAAGCATTTTCTAGTTTAATATGTTTAATTTAATAAATCTAATTTAAAAAAGAAATGTAAAAAATCTATATTTATATCAAATCATACTAACTATGAAACTTGTACTCAAATTAAATGAGAATATTAACTTATGATTGCAATTAAGTCTTTGTTTAAAAAAAAATTAATTTTAAAATTGCTCATTATATATAATAATTAATTGCACACATATAGTGAAATGAAATGGCTGATTAAGTAAAAACATTAAATTCCCTGTCTGCCATGTTTTACGTTTGACTTTGTTGAACATCACTTGTGTCTTGGATGGTCTGTGAAGCACCTGTACTGTTGGTTTTCGGAAAACAAACCAAAAACCATTTGAGCTGCCCAGGGCCAGACTGGGAAATCAGACCGCCCCCCCCAGCCCCCCCCCCCCCTCCCTCCAGCTCAGCCTCGACCCCCTCCGGCCCAATCTCCCCGCAATGTTAGGACACCCACACCCTCATGCAGTAGCAGTGCACTTTATTCTCAAAGCCCTCAGACAATGTTATGGTGTTACCTGTTGCACACACTGAGCAGCTCCCACTCCTCCCAGCACATAAAAAACACACACACACATCTCTCATCACCTCATGTAGTGGCTATCCTCTCCGTTTTGAAAGCCCAACCTCTGCTGCAATATTCAGTGCTATGTTGGCAGAGGAGTTATTCTCCCAATAGAGCCTTATAGTGATAGCTGCAGTGCAGACTGACACTGACAGTCTGTGTTACTTTGAATAACTTCTCTGCCGAACATAGCTAGCCCTGGACATTGCAGGAGAGTTAGGCTTTCAAAACGGAGAGGAAAGCCAGAGCAAAGCATAGTCATACCTGTAAACGTCGCATCAGATGTTGTGGCAGGTCATTCCTTCTCTCAGCAGCTCTTGTCCTCCTCAGCCGCTTGTTTAACTCGCTGCTACACACTTCCTACCTGCAAGCTCGGCATGTAGATGCGTAATGAGATGCGGTCAGTGAGGATGGGAGTCACACTGTGTAATGATGCCTGAACGCCTGCCTTGCTTAATGGAGCAGAGCGGCCGCATCTGCAGCATTGCTGCAGCTCTGCTCCTTCACCAGCTGCTGAGTGCTGTGCACAGTGCTCTCTTTGTGCAGCTGCCGTCCCACCGGGATTTTTCCCAGTATCCCGGTGGCCCAATCCGGCCCTGGAGCTGCCATACAATGAATTTTAAAAGATTGGAATGTCAGACCTCTCAGGTTCTAACGTCTGAATGCTGTCCCTTCCTTAACTTCCCCAATCAGGCAAATGTTCTGGTTTACAGGACTGCCCTGATCAGGTCCAAAACACAACTACTTCTCCCAACCCACCACGACTTGCCAGATCTGTCCATTGCATGACCATAGCCCCTTCCCTCATGTTGTGGCTCCACTAATAAAAGACCAGTGAGTCTGAAAGTCTCCAGTAAATGGGAAGCATAGAATGGTGGTCACTACTGTAAAATACTGTTTTTTTTCCCTTATTGTCTTCTTTCTTCATTGATGTCTGCAGGGCCGTCTTTAATATTGACTGGACCCTGGGCAAACATTTTCTTGCGCCTCCCCCCCATGCAATTTCGCTCTCCACCCCAACAAACAATGAAATCACTGATAACAGGTATTATTATTACCCAACTTAATGGTACTCATTTTACCAACCTCAGAAGGATGAAAGGCTGAGTGGACCTTGCCAGGATTGAACCGGCAACACTTGGGTTGCCACAGATCTCTATAACAGTGCATTAGCACAATGAGTTATCTGTCCAGCTTTTGATCAATTTTAAAATAATATGAAATAAATTGCATGTTGTGAAACTGGACCTAAGCAGTACTATTAAGTCAATAATTATATAATTTCCTCCACTGTGGATTGATTTAATATATTTACTTACTAATTAATTAATTAAATGTTTTTTTAATTTATTTATATATTATACAGTATACATCGCATAGTAAAAATCAGTGGCAGACCTAATGTCTACAGGGCCCCGGTGCAAGAATTTTTTTTGGGCCCCCCTAAAAGCATCTCACCAGTTTTGGGATATTCATCTACATATTTATTGTTTATACAGCCACTGTACAGCAAAATTACCACTTTTCATGAATACCAAGGGAATGCCTAACATAACAAACTCCCCTACACATACAGTACTTTACAGCATACATAATAATATAACCACACTTGGCATAACAAACAGCACACATTAAATAAATGACAAATAAATGGAATCTCACAGAATTAATTTAGATGGGGTGTTTTTTTATTTCCAATGAAAGTGGAAAAGGCTCTAGTAATCTGTACTGGGGCCAATATTAAAAATACAAAGTATTTGTGTATTGTGCAGTATACTGAGGTGTGTCTGACCTGTAAGGGGGAATCCTGACATTTGGGGAGAACACGATCAGCTATGGATCATCTAATCAATCAAGCTGATGCTTTTGAATGTGATTCTAGTGTGAGGTTAGCTGGACTGGTTAAAGAGATTTAGGGCAGCCAACAGGAGCAAAGCAAGGTAAAGACTGAGGAGAAAGCATGGAGGTGCAGACAAATATAAGTTTACTGACTGGAACAGCAGAACTTCTATGGGAAGCTGTAAAATCTGAGACAGAGAAAAAAATCTATTAAAAAATCAACCTTACCTTAATGTGTGAAGTATCAGCATGACACTATGCATCAGCCACAGCAGCACATGTCACTTCTCTGCTAGGTACAAGTTCCCTCTCATCGTGCACTAGATGATGATGCAGGGGGGAGGAGCCTGTGTGCACTCACTTATTCTTCCCACTGACACCTTTCTACAAAGCACTGTTCCCCTAACAAAAATAAAAAAAATCCTAAATCCAACCCCCAAATAGGTACTCACCGTTCCTGAAGTCCGGGAGAGAAGGTCTTCTTCCAGGCGGTGAAGTCTTCTTGAAGGCGGCAATATCTTCTTCCAATGCAGCAACCTCTTTGATCTTCATCCAGGACCAAGCATAATCAGTCAATAGGATTTCAGTAGCTCAAATCCTATTGGCTGATTTTAATTTTTTCAGCCAATAGGAATACAAGGTATATTTAAACGGGTACCTTGCATTCCATCTTCAGTGTGTGGCGACGATCGTATGAAGGGGATCTCCATGCTCGATGGCTCTGCGGTCACCAGTCTTCTGTTCACCGGTCACCTCCGCGCCGGCTTGGTCCGGGATGAAGATAGAAGAGGCAGCTGCGCTGGAAGAAGATATCGCCGCCTCCAAGAAGACTTCACCGCCTGGAAGAGGACCTTTTCCGCCGGACTTCAGGAACGGTGAGTACCTATTTGGGGATTAGACTTAGGATTTTTTTTATTTTTGTTAGGGGAACAGTTAGGCGGATTAGACTTTTTTTAATTCTTTTTATTGAAGAGACACAGGTACAAGGCAATACTTTTAAACGCATACAAAGTAAAGACACAGATAAAAAATTACAATCATAGTTCCAAATTAGGTGTTACCTTTTAAACATTAAGATAATAACATACGGTTGATAGAGTTGATTCAGTGGTGTACAAGATTCTAGTACACGCCATTAACACCAAAAAAGTTTGTACATTGAGAGGTACATAAAGTCTATTCAATTGTCATTACGTGCTGCATCCATGTCTCTAAATTTTATAATATTAACAAAACTAAACCAAACAAAAACCAAACACATTAACCTAAAAAACAAACAAACTCAACTAGAGTCTTGGGGGGGGGAGAATTTTAGGAATAGTATAGAAATCTTGTGTGTATACATTTACTCCAGGATGTGACGTGAAGAGCTTGTTTCCTTTATATAAATAGTATTTATATAAATAGTATGAGAGACTAAGAGGAGGGTTGTAAGCCCTCCAAAGTAGAAAGAACATTGAAGGAACTGTTAGACCTTTAGATTGTACAGTAAATAAATGTTGAAGAAATGAGACAGGAAATAAGACAGTACTATATCTGTCCCACCCCCAGAAACTGGTAGTATACGAGAATGCTGAAATTAGGACAGTAGTGGATGCACTTGTAAGTTTTATCAACAAGGTCAACAAGATTACCACAAGTTAAATGGACCAGTAATCATACGAGGCAAATCATGGCAATCTGTGGTTGTAGGTGATTAAGAGCGAAGGATGATGGCGGGGCACAGTATACTGTAACTATTCTGCAAGGTTGCTAAGGTCATATAGGATTGAGAGCTGTCAAGTACAGACTGTGATGTAGGACATGTAGCCAGATCCATGGGAGTGAGACTATATTGGGGTTACCTATAAATGTGCAGTATGAAGTAGACTTTTCCTGTATATGTGTATCATGTAGAACTGAAGGGGGCAGTTACACGTATCAAATAATAGAGAATAACATTAAATGAACTGAGAAGCCATAGACTGTACATTAGGAAAATGTTAAGGAAATAAAATGGAAAATAACAGCGATATCAAAAAGATTACCATGGTTGAAGTGAACCAGTAATGATATCCAGGGGAGGGAGAGAGGCAGTCTGTGGCAGGAAGTGGTTTAAAGGAAACAACAAGTGGCAAAGCTTTCCTATTCACAAACATGGTTGTAGGCGGATATAAGCAGAATTACACTATATTTGAGTTGTTTGCTTTGCAACATAAACAGTTTTTCACAAACACAAAGGTTTAGCTCAGTCAAAACAATAAACTGGCATTGTGCGATTAGCAAGCTTATGCAGTTGATTAAACAGTGAGCCTACCATGATGTAATTGATATGAGTGCTCATGAAGAGTGATATCTGATGCCGTTATTGACTTGATAATGAATGTGTATGTTATGTGAGGGCCCAATTGACTTGGAGTTAAATAATCCATATGAGTTAGCGGTGGAATGGGCACCTGCAAAAACCCACTCGTCACCAACGGCTATCTGAAAGAGTATATTAAAAAATTACATACAGATATTGAATATGTCTCTTGTTCACAAGAAATACTGAGAGATCGGCTGATTCTACCTGTGATAAATATAGTGTTGCGGATAAGGGTGATTGTAAATCTCCCACTACTTTACACATGTCACCCCTTAGGTAATGAACAATAAAAACAGTAAAACAACTAAAACCAAATATATGTGCAACATACATACCCACACACAGCCCAGTCAGATTTAAAACAGGTTAGAGCATCAGGTTTACATATATGATGAACTTAAACAAATGCATGCGAATATTCAAAGATGCTGGGTATTTTACAGAGGTACATAACTTATATGGGGAGCTCATACAGTTGTTTTGATACTCAGTCAGCTGGTACATTGGGCTGTAAACAATATACAGATTATTCGACCCCAGCACGGAATAGAGCATGGCATCTATGCTTTAGAATGCGGCTTTTTGGCGGGGGGAAGAGGAGCTGCCACGTAGCGGGAACTATATGTATCAATGCTCCTAAAGGGCAACTGCTCCATCTCAAGTCCAACTTCAGGGCTTGCCGAAAGGAGGTGTCCTGCAGTAAATGAAATGTAGCTGCGGCTTGTCCATTCCGCTGTGCAGCATGGATCCCAATGTCGCCATCTGCTCCCCTTGTGTGTAACTCAGCTTGAGTGACAGTAATCTCGGTGATTGCAACGTTGTTCTGCTCCCCATGACCAAGACATTGTTCGGCCCTGCCGACTGGGCTCAATGACAAGCGGACGGCATGAGAGCAGTCCTGGGAATGATTCGGGACACCGGTTATAGAGCCGTTGGCATTCAGTGGAAATATGGGCGCTAAGAATCCTGAGATCTGGTGTTTTTCTGTAGGAATAAAATTTGGGCAAACCAGTGTCTGAGAAACGGACATGTTGTTTGTTACCCTTGGTTCTAGCATAACCAGGTACTTCCTCTGGAGTAGAAGGTTAGGGGTGTGTGGTTCCTGCACCCGTGTTATAGTGCCTGTTTCCAAGGTGTCTGCTTCCCGATCAGCAATTCAGATCTGCCGCAGTTCAATTGGACAAACAGGAGTTGTTGCTTTAATGTGTTCAGGTGCACAAATCTCTCTCATTTCACAGAGAAGTTCCCCCATAGATGTCGTTAGGGAGTCCAATAGTGGTGCAAAGACGTCAATTAGGGCTTCAGTATCGTGCGCCATCTTGTTAAGCGGAGTGGGCATGTCTGCAAGCTTAAAGGTGAAATTTAACTTTTTAGTGCCTTCTCGGAGGCCAGGAGTTGTGATGCCCTGATCCTGTACTTTTCCGGAGCACACTGATTGCAAAGGGAGGTATGGATGGCTGTAGATTCTGCCACTCTGCATTCATAAGCAAGTTTCAATCATGGAGCATTGTGAAGCCGTGGCCATCTTGGTGAGCCGCCTACCGGAAGTCTCAGGTTGATTAGACTTTTACAGGCAATTTAGATTTTTTTTTAAATTTTCTTAGGCGCCGGCAGTTTCGAAACTGCCGTAAGTCGCTGGTGACTCCAGAAATGTGTATTTCTGGACATCGCTAGTATATCCAACTTACGGCATATTATGAACTGCCGATGGGGTTTGTTGGATTTCCCAATGTGCGAGGTGAATTTACGGGCAACGCGGATTTCAGCAGTTGCGCTGAAGCCTGTGCCATATATGTAATCTCGCCCCAAGTCTTCTGTTTTTTTCTGTCAAAAAATAAATTCTAGTTTAATATGATATTCATATGTTATATTCTTAATTAAAAATTAATATTAGGTCAAATACTAGATATTAGCCCATGATGGGTTATTTCTAAAGCAGGAAGACTTGACTTTGTTTAGCGCTCTAATGCATAGGATGAAACTTTGTATTGTTTTAATTTTTCAGTACTTACCTAAGAACTGGGCATTTGTGCAAGAGGTGCAAAACAGTGCGGAGCTGCTGCGCAAAACTGGCAGGGAATGTATCAGACAACGCAAGCAAGCAATGCTCAACGGAGAGGAGATCCCCAAGGATATCCTAACTAAGATCCTGGAGAGTGCTGGTAGGTATTAGACTTGTACTCAGATTAGGACAAATTGAGAAAAAAATCACTCATTTTGTTGTATTCCTACCATTTATTTAAGAAACATGCAACAAATGCACTGAAAACAAAGAATTTAGTGTTTTTGTTCTTACGGTTACAACTTTTACTCTAAAGGCAGCAAATTTACAGTTTTACACTATTAAAAAGCAATTCACCAATAATTTTGTCAGTTGATTGATTCCTATGTCTGCCAATAAGTATGTGAGCTTCATTTCTGTTCTTTAAATCTTATCCCCATATTTTTTGTAAAGCTGCTGGCTTGTAGTAGTTGCACTGGATACTACTTTGACTTTGTTTATGATGCTGTCTAGATGCTTCTCTACTGCCCTGACAATGTTCCTAAAAAAATAAAATAAGAGGATATCAAATTCTGTTAATTAATATTGTTGCAATTGAAGCAAATTTAATTTGCAGTAGCAATAACTAGCCACTTGTAATGGCTGGTTATTTATTGCGCCCACAAACGGGCAAATTTGGCTGTTTGCGGGCGCACACATAAATTAGCATTCCACTTGTAATCTAGCCCTAAGAGGGAAGCTCATGAAAATAATCCTGGTGGTTATGAATATTGCTTTATGTCATATTAAGAAATCATGGTATCCTATCACTGTGCCTTTGTATGTGAGATTATATATAAAGGGGCATTGTACTCAAATTGTCTGCTACTCATATTGAAACAGCAAAGTTATGTTGAAAATATGTTTTAACCTTTTAATCTATAGAATAAATCTGATATAGCAGTATCAGTTGTGGACCTTCACTAATTAGCTTAAGTGCAGGAAGTAACCATTAGATAACGAACATTAGTAGGAAATGCTAACCAACCAATAATTAATAGTATAAAGTACAAATCCATCAATGAGCATTGTAAGAAACTATGCAACCAATACTGCTGCATTTTTTTTATTTTAAACAGCTTTTATTTTACTTTTTTTTCAGGCCAAAAATCTAATAAGCTGCTTTTTCATTAAAATAGATTTTTGTATTGAGTATAATGCCCCTTTAATACTGCATCATTCCTAGGAATAGGAATTATAATAAAATCAGCCTAGCACCTACTGATAAAGATGGGCAGAAGGTGAAAGCCAGGAGTGTTATGTAATGGCCCTATAATATGGAAAATGCTTCAAATTTAGACTATTCAATAAAGATTCAGCAATGTCAGCTGATTCCTTCCTTTGTCAGCCAATTAGTATGTAAGCTTCACTTTTGTTCTTGCCTGATTCTGACCCTATTAAAAAAAATATTTAAAAAATAATCTTTTTTTTTATGCTTCAGGCATGTAGCAGTAGCACTAGATACTACTTTAACTTTATCTAAGTTTAAGCCACTGTCAGGCTACTCCTCTGTTGTCCTTAAGATTTTCCTAATATGAAAAAGTGAATGGTTGAATATATAATGATTTTTTGTGATGAACGTTTTGTCTTAAACAAATTGTTTAGTTAATGCACATCTCATATATATATATCAGTAGCATTTGCTTATTTTTAAATACACCTACTTTTGCATGATTGGAACATCAGTGTTGAAGCATGAATATTTTTTTGTTTATTTAGAACAAGAAAATGGTTTGGATGACGAGATCATGTTGGATAACTTTATAACCTTTTTCATAGCCGGTAAGTAGGTATAGCCATCTATTTGTCATTCTGTTTGGATCCACAGCTTGAGGGTCATTTGTAATTAAATTGCTGTCCGTCACATATTTTTTTCCCTAATAGTTTTATATATAACTAGGCAATAAAACAGTAAATGTTTAAAAAGTACAAGAAAAAAAATAAAGCAAGCTATCCAAAATAAAAAATTTAAACCTAAACTAATACCTGTGTAAAAATAAAAAATCCCCCCCAATAAAAACACCCCCTAATCTAATACTAAACTACCAATAGCCCTTAAAAGGGCCTTTTGTAGGGCATTGCCCTAAGTTAAACTGCTTTTGTACCTCTAAAAAACACTAAGTCACCAATAACAGTAAAACACCCCCACCACCAAACCCCCCAAAATAAAAATAAAAACTAACACTAAAAAAACTAAACTACCCATTGCCCCTAAAGGGGCATTTGTATGGGCAGTGCCCTTAAAAGGGCATTCAGCTCTTTTACTGCCCTTAAAAGGGCAATCAGCTCTTTTTCAAGCCCCAAAAAAACCCTAATCTAAAAGAAAAACCACCCCAAAAATGAAAAAAAAGCCTAAACCTAAGCCCCAAATCGGTACTCACTGTTCCTGAAGTATGGTGGAGAAGGTCTTTTTTCAGACGGATCCATCATCTTTTATCTTCATCTGGAGTGAAGGCAGCGCGGAGCGGAGGTCCAGAGCTGTGTTCCCGATGCCTGGATCCTCAGCGGCGATCCTCTATTCAAATGCCCCTTTAGGGGCAATGAGTAGTTTATTTTATTTTTAGTGTTAGGTTTTTTATTTTGGGTGGTTAGGTGGGTGGGGGTTACTGTTGGGGGGACTTAGTATTTTTTAGAGGTAAAAGAGCTCTTTAAGTTAGGACAATGCCCTACAAAAGGCCCTTTTAAGGGCTATTGGTAATTTAAATTAGGGTGTGTTTCTATTTTGGGGGGGGCTTTTTTATTTTCATAGGAATTAGGTATAATTTTTTTTATTTTTGATAATTTTGTTTATTTTTTTCTGTAATGTTAGACTTTTTTATTTTTTGGAATTTAATGTTAATTTTTTTTTATTTTAATTGTAATTTAGTAGTAATTGGGGTTAATTTAGGGGGTGTTAGGTTAGGGGGATTAGTAATTAAATTAGTTATTTTCATTTCGGGGGTTTTGGAGGTATAGGGGTTAATATATTAGGGGTTTTGCGATGTGGGGGTTGGGCGGTTTATGGGTTAATTAGGGTTATTGCAATGTGGGGATTTGGCGGTTTATTGGTTAATAGGTTAATTAGGGTTATTGGAGTGTGGGGGCTTGGCGGATTTGGGGTTAATAGGTTAATTAGGATAATTGCGATGTGGGGGGTTGGTAGTTTAAGAGTTAATAGGTTAAATAGGTTTTTTGCGATGTGGGGGTTTTGTTTAGGGGTTAATAGGTTAATTAGGTTTATTGTGATGTGGGTGGTTGGCGGTTAAGGGCTTAATATTTGAATTATGTTATTTGCGGATTAGGGATTAATTACTTTATTTGTGATGTGGGGGTTAACGGTTTAGGTGTTCGTTAATACTTTGTGTGAGAGGTTAGTTTTTTTTGTTATACTTTGTGCGGGCGGTTACGTGTTATTTTTTTTTTTTCTTTTGGCTGCCTCGCGCAGCCAACATTCCTTTGAGAATGCGTGCACAACTGCCGATGGCGATGGACGCGTTACAAACGTGATTATAGTATAGATTATTTATATGAAGGACTTGAATAACTTTTATAGTATTGCTATTTTTATTATACTGATTACTAGCAAATCCTAAAAGAAATTAAATCCAGTTAGTAGAACTAATGGCCTTCTTGAGATTTTAAGGGTTGTATTTACATTGGGATTCCTAGGCACATAGCTTTGATATTTTAAGGGACATTTTAGCCATAAATTAAACGCAAGTCAGTGCATTTCAGTATTGACTAGAAGCTCTTTTGCAAAATGAAAAAAACTGTCCTAACCCCCCCCCCCCCAAGACCCTAACACTAAACCCCAAAGTTTGTACTCACCAACTTGAATCCAGCTGCTTAGGGGGACAGTTGCAGGTCCAAGACGTCTGTCCTCTGGGACTGTCCTCTTCTTTTCTTCCATCCGATCCTTCATGCTCTTCCATCTGATGCTTCTTCACTCTGTCACTGCAGCACACTAAAGCTTGAAAGCAAGGTTCCCCCTTATTTAGGGGTTCCCTTGCATTTCTATTGGCTGATTTTCCAATCAAAATTTAAATTAGACAATAGAATGAAAGCTTTTTCTATTGGCTGATTTGAATTTTGATTGAAAAAGTACTCCTGACACATGTATGTTCAAACATAGGGCTCATTTCCATTGAGTCATTAAAAATGGAACTGTAAGCTACAGAAGTCGCCGACAGCTAAAAGTAATTTACAGCTCCGTTTTAGTACCAGGTTTCTATTTAAATATTTTGCACAGTGCATGCATGCATGCGTGCCTTTACAAGTGTGTTGCTATGGCAACCTGACCTTACTCAATAAAAGGAACATTTAACGCCTGTGCTGCTTACCTATGATCACATCTAGAGAGAAAGACACATGAGTTATATAGGTCACAAAACAGATAAATTGAATTTATGAAAAAAAAATAGTTTGCTTTTATTACATTTTTAAATTTATTTTTATATATATATATATATATATATATATATGTGTGTGTGTGTGTAATAGCTAGTGCTGCCCTAGGACTAGTTGGAACAAGTGTAAAATGCAATTGCGCTCTTGTGTTCATGTTACCTATCAACTTGTAATATGAGCGCTAGTTAACTCAGCCGTTGTGTTTGGTGCAACTTTTTTTAACTCCTTATCCTTTACGTGAGGTCTTCTGTCATGCTAACTCGATGAGCATAAAATGCAATTGCGCATACATGTACTTTCAACTTGTAATATTAGCATTAGTTAATGTGGGCACGATATTTCAACCATGGTCATGGTTCATTATCAGTATAGTAGACGTGTGTTTACTGGGCTATTGCTTTCAATAATTTTTATTAGTGTAAAAGTGCTAATTAATTTTTAACTTTAATTGGTCTAGAAGGAAGTATTTGTTTCTATTTAGTGCATTACTTCCTAAAGTCATCTAATATGGCGGTGGGTACATTTCTGTGCGTTTTGACTATGCACAAAACCAATGTTACATAAAAAAACTTTTGGGGTAAAGAGTAAAAGTGGCATCTGGGCTTTACCAAGTCAAATAAGAGAAAAATGGCACAAAAAATGTGTTGTTAACTATCAAGAAGTTTGAATTTGATCAGAAACACAGGACTGGCATATGTTAAGTATAGGGTCAAATCATTTATTTGTATAGCGCCACCAAATTCTGTAGCACTGGGTACAAAAATAAGAGTAAAATAACAGACTAAACAAAACAAATTAGTACACCAGGAGGGGATCCTCACCTGAAGAACTTGTAATCTACAGGTTGAGAGCACAGAGAAATATTAAGAAAGAAAGAGATGCACTTAAAGGGACAGTCAAGTCCAAAAAAACTTTCATGATTTAAATAGGGCATGTCATTTTAAACAACTTTCCAATTTACTTTTATTACCAATTTTGCTTTGTTCTCTTGGTATTCGTAGTTGAAAGTTAAACCTAGGAGGTTCATATGCAAATTTCTTAGACCTTGAAGACTGCCTCTAATCTGAATGCATTTTGACCACTAGAGGGCATTAGTTCATGTGTTTCATATAGATAACATTGAGCTCATGCACGTGAAGTAACCTAGGAGTGAGCACTGATTGGCTAAAATGCAAGTCTGTCAAAAGAACTGAAATAAGGGATCAGTCAGCAGATGCTTAGATACAAGGTAATTACAGAGGTAAAACGTGTATTATTATAACTGTGTTGGTTATGCCAAACTGGGGAATGGGTAATAAAGGGATTATCTTTCTTTTTAAACAACAAAAATTCTGGTGTTGACTGTCCCTTTAATAATACACAAAATATATTTTTTTAATTTGGACAATGTACCATAAAATAGCATAATTTATGTAAGAACTTACCTGATAAATTCATTTCTTTCATATTGGCAAGAGTCCATGAGCTAGTGATGTATGGGATATACAGTCCTACCAGGAGGGGCAAAGTTTCCCAAACCTCAAAATGCCTATAAATACACCCCTCACCACACCCACAATTCAGTTTAACGAATAGCCAAGTAGTGGGGTGATTAAGAAAGGAGTAAAAAGCATCAACAAAGGAATTTGGAAATAATTGTGCTTTATACAAAAAAAGCATAACCACCAAAAAAAGGGTGGGCCTCATGGACTCTTGCCAATATGAAAGAAATTAATTTATCAGGTAAGTTCTTACATAAATTATGTTTTCTTTCATGTAATTGGCAAGAGTCCATGAGCTAGTGACGTATGGGATAGCAATACCGAAGATGTGGAACTCCACGCAAGAGTCACTAGAGAGGGAGGGATAAAAAAATAAAAACAGCCATTTCCGCTGAAAAAAATTAATCCACAACCCAAATCATAAGTTTAGTCTCATAATTGAAAAGAAAAAAATTAAATTAGAAGCAGAAGAATCAAACTGAAACAGCTGCCTGAAGAACTTTTCTACCAAAAACTGCTTCCGAAGAAGCAAATACATCAAAATGGTAGAATTTAGTAAAAGTATACAAAGAATACCAGGTTGCTGCTTTGCAAATCTGATCAACTGAACTTCATTCTTAAAAGCCCAAGAAGTGGAAACTGATCTAGTAGAATGAGCTGTAATTCGTAGTTTTACCCAACTCCAAATAAGCTTGATGAATCAAAAGCTTTAACCATGATGACAAAGAAATGGCAGAAGCCTTCTGACCTTTCCTGGAACCAGAAAAGATAACAAATAGACTAGAAGTCTTCCTGAAATCTTTAGTAGCTTCAACATAATATTTCAGAGCTCTCACCACATCCAAAGAATGTAAAGATCTCTCCAAAGAATTCTTAGGATTAGGACACAAAGAAGGGACAACATTTTTTTTATTAATGTTGTTAGAATTCACAACCTTAGGTAAGAATTTAAATGAAGTCCGCAAAACTGCCTTATCCTGGTGAAAAATTAGAAAAGGAGATTCACAAGAGAGAGCAGATAATTCAGAAACTCTGCTAGCAGAAGAAATGGCCAAAAGGAACAACACTTTCCAAGAAAGTAGTTTAATGTCCAAAGAATGCATAGGCTCAAATGGAGGAGCCTGTAAAGCCTTCAAAACCAACTTAAGACTGCAAGAAGGAGAGATTGATTTAATGACAGGCTTGATACGAACCAAAGCCTGTACAAAACAGTGAATATCAGGAAGTGTAGCAATTTTTCTGTGGAATAAAACAGAAAGAGCAGAGATTTGTACTTTCAAGGAACTTGCAGACAAACCTTTATCCAAACCATCCTGAAGAAACTGTAACATTCTAGTAATTCTAAGAGAATGCCAAGAAAATTTATGAGAAGAACACCATGAAATGTAAGTCTTCCAAACTTGATAATAAATCTTTCTAGCAACAGATTTACGAGCCTGTAACATAGTATTAATCACTGAGTCAGAGAAACCTCTATGACTAAGTACTAAGCGTTCAATTTCCATACCTTCAAATTTAATGATTTGAGATCCTGATGGAAAAAGGGGCCTTGAGATAGAAGGTCTGGCCTAAAGGGAAGTGACCAAGGTTGGCAACTGAACATCCGAACAAGATCCGCATACCAAAACCTGTGAGGCCATGCTGGAGCCACCAGCAGCACAAACGATTGCTCCATGATGATTTTTGAGATCACTCTTGGAAGAAGAACTAGAGGCGAAAAAATATAAGCAGGTTGATAACACCAAGGAAGTGTCAATGCATCCACTGCTTCCGCCTGAGGATCCCTGGACCTGGACAGATACCTGGGAAGTTTCTTGTTTAGATGAGATGCCATCAGATCTATTTCTGGAAGCCCACACATCTGAACAATTTGAGAAAACACATCTGGGTGGAGAGACCATTCTCCAGGATGTAAAGTCTGACGACTGAGATAATCCGCTTCCCAATTGTCTACACCTGGGATATGAACCGCAGAAATTAGACAAGAGCTGGGTTCTGCCCAAACAAGTATCTGGGATATTTCTTTCATAGCTTGAAGACTGAGTCCCACCCTGATGATTGACATATGCCACAGTTGTGACATTGTCTGCTTGAAAACAAATGAACGGTTCTCTCTTCAACAGAGGCCAAAACTGAAGAGCCCAGAGAATCGCACGGAGTTCCAAAATATTGATTGGTAATCTCGCCTCTTGAGATTTCCAAACTCCTTGTGCTGTCAGAGATCCCCAAACAGCTCCCCAACCTGATAGACTCGCATCTGTTGTGATCACAGTCCAGGTTGGACGAACGAAAAAGGCCCCTAGAATTATACGATGGTGATCTAACCACCAAGTCAGAGAAAGTCGAACATTGGGATTTAAGAATATCACTTGTGATATCCTTGTATAATCCCTGCACCATTGGTTCAGTATACAAAGCTGGAGAGGTCTCATATGAAAACGAGCAAAGGGGATCGCGTCCGATGCTGCAGTCATAAGACCTAAAACTTCCATGCACATAGCTACTGAAGGGAATGACTGAGACTGAAAGTTCCGACAGGCTGCAACCAATTTTAAACGTCTCTTGTCTGTTAGAGACAAAGTCATGGACATTGAATCTATCTGGAAACCTAAAAAGATTACCCTTGTCACGAGTCAAAGAACTTTTTGGTAAATTGATCCTCCAACCATATCTTTGAAGAAACAACACTAGTTGATTCATGTGAGATTCTGCAGAACGTAAAGACTGAGCAAGTACCAAGGTATCGTCCAAATAAGGACACACCGCAATACCCCGCTCTCTGATTACAGAGAGTAGGGCACCGAGAACCTTTGAAAAGATTCTTGGAGCTGTCGCTAGGCCAAAAGGAAGAGCAACAAATTGGTAATGCTTGTCTAGAAAAGAGAATCTCAGGAACTGATAGTGATCTGGATGAATCGGAATATGAAGATATGCATCCTGTAAGTTTATTGTGGACATATAATGCCCTTGCTGAACAAAAGGCAGAATAGTCCTTATAATCACCATTTTGAAAGTTGGTACTCTTACATATCGATTCAAAATCTTTAGATCCGGAACTTGTCTGAATGAATTTTCTTTCTTTGGGACAATAAATAGATTTGAATAAAACCCCAGACCCTGTTCCTGAAACGGAATTGGCATGATTACCCCGATAACTCCAGGTCTGAAACACAAAGGTCTGAAACTGAAAGCCTGAGCCTTTCCTGGGTTCTCTGGAATGCGTGTGAGAAAAAATCTTCTCACAGGCGGTCTTACTCTGAAACCTATTCTGTACCCCTGAGAGACAATACTCTGAATCCAATTATTTTGGACTGAATTGATCCAAACATCTGGAATGAGGGCCGCTCCCTCATGCGAACTTGGGGACTGACTTTGATCTTTTAAATGGCTTGGATTTATTCCAATTTGAGGAAGGCTTCCAATTGGAAACAGATTCCTTTGGGGAAGGATTAGATTTCTGTTCCTTATTATGTCGAAAGGGACGAAAATGGTTAGAAGCTTTAGATTTACCCTTAGGTTTTTTATCCTGAGGCAAACAGACTCCCTTCCTCCCAGTGACAGTTGAAATTATTGAATCCAACTGAGAACCAAATAATTTATTACCTTGGAAAGAAAGAGATAGCAATCTGGACTTAGAAGTCATATCAGCATTCCAAGATTTAAGCCATAAAGCTCTTCTAGCTAAAATAGCTAAAGACATATCTCTAACATCAATTTTGATGATATCAAAAATGGCATCACAAATGAAATTATTAGCATGTTGAATTAATTTAACAATGCTAGACAAATCAAGATCCGATACTTGTTGCGCTAAAGTTTCCAAACAAAAAGTTGAAGCAGCTGCAACATCAGCCAAAGAAATTGCAGGCCTAAGAAGGTGACCTGAATATAAATAAACCTTCCTTAGATAAGATTCAATTTTCCTATCTAAAGGATCTTTAAAAGAAGTACTATCTTCCGTAGGAATAGTAGTACGTTTAGCAAGAGATGAGTAGAGATAGCCCCATCAACTTTGGGGATCTTTTCCCAAAACTCCAATCTAACAGTTGGCAAAGGATACAATTTTTTAAACTTTGAAGAAGGAATAAAAGAAGTACCATGCCTATTCCATTCCTTAGAAATCATATCTGAAATAGCATCAGGAACTGGAAAAACCTCTGGAATAACCACAGGAGGTTTATAAACAGAATTTAAACGTTTACTAGTTTTAATATCAAGAGGACTAGTTTCCTCCATATCTAATGTAATCAACACTTCTTTTAATAAAGAACAAATATACTCCATTTTAAATAAATAAGAGGATTTGTCAGTGTCAATATCTGAGGCAAGATCTTCTGAATCAGATAGATCCTCATCAGAGAAAGATAAATCAGTATGTTGCCGGTCATTTGAAATTTCATCAACTCTATGAGAAGTTTTAAAAGACCTTTTACGTTTATTAGAAGGCGGAATGGCAGACAACACCTTCTGAATAGAATCAGAAATAAATTCTTTTAAATTTACAGGTATATCTTGTGCATTAGATGTTGAGGGAACAGCAACAGGTAATGAACTACTATTGATGGAAACATTTTCTGCATGTAAAAGTTTATCACGACAACTATTACAAACCACAGCTGGAGGTATAATCTCCACAAGTTTACAACAAATGCACTTAGCTTTGGTAGATCCGTTATCATGCAGCAGGGATCCAGCAGTAGATTCTGAGACAGGATCAGATTGAGACATCTTGCAAATGTAAGAGAAAAAAACAACATATAAAGCAAAATTATCAATTTCCTTATATGGCAGTTTCAGGAATGGGGAATAAATGCAAACAGCATAGCCCTCTGACATAGAAAAAGGCCAGGGGCAAAAGGAATGGGGTTTTAAATAATTAAAATATTTGGCGCCAAGTATGACGCACAACAAACATAAAAATATTTTTTGGCGCCAAAAACGTCCGGAAACGAAACACTCGCGTCATAGATGACGCAACCTTGTGAAAGACTCGGCGTCAACTAAGACGCCGGAAACGGCGAATTTGCGGCAATGAACATAACTTCGCGCCAAAAAATGACGCAATAAATTTTGGCATTTTACACCCTCGCGAGCCTAATTCTGCCCGCAAATTTAAAAGACAATCAATTTGAAAAAGAGACTATACCCCAGGTAAGAAATAATTTTTCATAAAAAAGCATTTCCCAGATATGAAACTGACAGTCTGCAAAAAAGGAAATATACTGAAAACCTGAATCATGGCAAATATAAGTACAATACATATATTTAGAACTTTATATAAATACATAAAGTGCCAAACCATAGCTGAGAGTGTCTTAAGTAATGAAAACATACTTACCAAAAAACACCCATCCACATATAGCAGATAGCCAAAACAGTACTGAAACGGTTATCAGTATAGGTAATGGAATATGAGAGTATATCGTCGATCTGAAAAGGGAGGTAGTAGATGAATCTCTACGACCGATAACAGAGAACCTATGAAATAGATCCCCGTGAGGAAAACCATTGCATTTAATAGGTGATACTCCCTTCACATCCCTCTGACATTTTTGAGGTTTGGGAACTTTGCCCCTCCTGGTAGGATTGTATATCCCATACGTCACTAGCTCATGGACTCTTGCCAATTACATTAAAGAAAAATAAATTTTTACTTCCAAGTTCATCAAATGGTTTTAAATCCACATATTTCCAACATTTTCTTTAATAATTTACATAAGGTCAGTTGGATAAGCTCCTCTATCTGTATTTTATAGGGCAAGAAACAACCTCCAACCAGTTGTCGTTCACTGTTATGGAACTGACCAGACAGCCAGAAATAACACAAAGGTTTGTGCCGTCTTCTAAGATTATTCAGATACTCCTGTTTTCTTTAAAGCTAAATTAATCTTCCCTAAATTTTGCCTTTACCCCATCATGAAGCGTAAACGGTTCACTTTTCTTTGTGTAATTAATATTAAATATAATGTGAAGCTAAATGGTTCAATTAAAGGAACATTAAAGGATTATTGAAGGGTTTAATTCTTTGGAGCATGTCATTTTTGCACTACTCACTGTGGAAAGGGGTTAAATACATACAGGTAGATCACGAGTTTTGCGTTCGTGTTTTAAGTAGGGATGGGCAAATGTTTTGCAACATTCGAAAAACGGCATGAATTTTAACACATTCGTTCATTCGAATCGAATTTCGAATGTTTACATAACATTCTAACGTTTGATTTTCGAATGTTCGGTTTCGAATTTTACTATTACATTCGAAAATATTATTTTCGAAAAATTCGAATTTAGATTGTAATAGTATTTCTAATGCTTTTTCTTTAAATGTAATATTCGAATTATGCAATACGTGTATTCGAATTCGAAAAATTCGAATTTAGATTGTAATAGTATTTCTAATGCTTTTTCTTTAAATGTAATATTTGAATTATGCAATATTCTAATTCGAAAAATTCGAATTTATATTCGAATTTGAAAAATTCGAATTTATATGTTTGTAATAGTATTTCTAATGCTTTCTTTAAATGTAATATTCGAATTATGCAATATTCTATATGGAAACATTCGAAATGATATATTTGTATCTATTATGTATCAATTTACTAGATTCCCGCCCTACCACATGAACTATTGAACTTCTGAATAGTATTTGTTAAATAGAATGTTAAATTCGAAATTTTTGAATGTGGACATTCGATATAATTATAAACATTCAAATTCGAAAGTGACATTCGAAAACTGTAAATAACATTCGATTTTCGAATTTTTAAGAATATTCTTTCTTATCGACATTCGGATTTACACATTCGCCCATCCCTAGTTTTAACGCTGAAAAAAATGGCCATTTCAGTGTTAAAACAGCAAGGCAGCCATTACAAGTCTTGTCGGTATAGCTGTACCACAAGCCTTTTAGCCTGTAACGCAACGTCAGTCCCGCACTCAAAAAAATGACGTTTTTTCATGGGATTCCCATAGCGCTGGTAATACGAGTTATGCGGTGAGGCTAAAAAACGTTTAACACCCTATACCGATAAGATCCGTACCGCCATTTGAGAGCAATTGTTATGAGATTTATGCAACAAAACTGTTACATAAAACTCATAACTAAAGTGTTACAAAGTACACTTAACACCCATAAACTACCTATTAACCCCTAAACCGTGTCCCTCCCGCATCGAAAATACTATATTAAAGTTATTAACCCCTGATCTGCCGCTCCCGACATCGCTGCCACTAATAAAATGTATTAAACCCAATTCCGCCACTCCCCGACATCGCCGCCACTATACTAAAGTTATTAATCCCTATTACCCCGCACCCTAACATCGCCCACACTATAATAAATCTATTAACCCCTATTCCGCCGCTCCCCGACATCGCCTCCACTAAGTAAAGTTATTAACCCCTAAACCTCTGGCCTCCCACATCACTACCACTAAATAAACCTATTAACCCCTAAACCGCCAGACCCCCACATCGCAACAACATAAATTAAACTATATTAACCCCTAAACCTAACCGTAACCCTAAACCTAACACCCCCTAACTTTAACATAATTAAAATAGAGCTAAATTAAACTTATAATTATTAACTAAATAATTCATATTTAAAACTAAATACATACTTACCTATGAAATAAAACCTAAGCTAGCTACAATATAACTAATAGTTATACTGTACCTAGCTTAGGTTTTATTTTTATTTCACAGGTAAGTTTTGTATTTATTTTAACTATGTAGACTAGTTAGTAAATACTTATTAATTATTTATTTTAACTATTTAACTACCTAGTTAAAAACAGAATTTATGCTTACCTGATAAATTTCTTTCTCTTGTGATGTATCGAGTCCACGGATTCATCCATACTTGTGGGATATTCTCTTTCCCTACAGGAAGTGGCAAAGAGAGCACCCACAGCAGAGCTGTCTATATAGCTAAACTATAGGGTGCAGTGGTTACTGAAGTTTTTTAATTAAAAATATACTACCTGTCTTAGACAGACAGGGCGGGCCGTGGACTCTATACATCACAAGAGAAAGAAATTTATCAGGTAAGCATAAATTCTGTTTTCTCTTGTAAGATGTATCGAGTCCACGGATTCATCCATACTTTTGGGATACCAATACCAAAGCTTTAGGAGACGGATGAAGGGAGGGACAAGACAGGTACCCTAAATGGAAGGCACCACTGCTTGTAAAACCTTTCTCCCAAAAATAGCCTCCGAAGAAGCAAAAGTATCGAATTTGTAAAATTTGGAAAAAGTATGAAGCGAAGACCAAGTCGCTGCCTTACAAATCTGTTCAACAGAAGCCTCATTATTAAAAGCCCATGTGGAAGCCACTGCTCTAGTAGAATGAGCAGTAATTCTTTCAGGAGGCTGCTGGCCAGCAGTCTCATTAGCCAAACGGATGATGCTTTTCAGCCAAAAGGAAAGAGAGGTAGCCGTAGCCTTTTCACTTCTCCGTTTACCAGAATAAACAACAAACAATGAAGATGTTTGACGGAAATCTTTAGTTGCTTGTAAGTAGAACTTTAAAGCACGAACCACATCAAGATTGTGCTACAGACGTTCCTTCTTTGATGAAGGATTAGGACACAGAGAAGGAACAACAATCTCCTGATTGATATTCCTATTAGAAACAACCTTAGGAAGAAACCCAGGTTTGGTACGCAAAACCACCTTATCTGCATGGAAAACAAGGTAAGGTGAGTCACACTGTAAAGCAGATAACTCAGAAACTCTTCGAGCCGAAGAGATAGCTACTAAAAACAAAACTTTCCAAGATAGAAGCTTAATATCTATGGAATTCATAGGTTCAAACGGAACCCCTTGAAGAACATTAAGAACCAAGTTTAGACTCCATGGTGGAGCAACAGGTTTAAATACAGGCTTGATCCTGACCAAGGCCTGACTAAACGCTTGAACGTCTGGGACATCTGCCAGACGTTTGTGTAAAAGAATAGACAAAGCAGATATTTGTCCTTTTAATGAACTAGCTGATAATCCCTTCTCCAATCCTTCTTGGAGAAAGGACAAAATTCTAGGAATCCTAATCTTACTCCATGAGTAACCCTTGGATTCACACCAACAAAGATATCTGTGCCAAATCTTATGATAGATTTTCCTGGTGACAGGCTTTCTAGCCTGAATCAGGGTATCAATGACCGACTCAGAGAAACCACGCTTTGATAGAATCAGGCGTTCAATCTCCAAGCAGTCAGACGCAGAGAAATTAGATTTGGATGCTTGAATGGACCTTGGATTAGAAGGTCCTGCCTCATTGGCAGAGTCCACGGTGGAACAGATGACATGTCCACCAGGTCTGCATGCCAAGTCCTGCGTGGCCACGCAGGCGCTATCAGAATCACTGGGACAAGAGAACTCTCTTTTATGTTCACCTTCCATCCGTGAGATCTCAGAAAAGCCAACACGGTGTCCGTGTGAGACTTGGCTAGCTGGAAAGTCGACGCCTGGATTATGATGTCGTCTAGATAAGGCGCCACTGCTATACCCCGCGGTCTTAGAACCGCCGAAAGGGACCCTAGCACCTTTGTGAAAATTCTGGGAGCCGTGGCCAACCCGAAAGGAAGGGCCACAAACTGGTAATGCCTGTCCAGAAAAGCGAATCTGAGGAATTGATGATGATCTCTGTGAATAGGGATGTGTAGATACGCATCCTTTAAATCCACGGTAGTCATATATTGACCCTCCTGGATCAGAGGAAGAATAGTCCAAATAGTCTCCATCTTGAAAGATGGTACTCTGAGGAATTTGTTTAGAATTTTGAGATCCAAGATCGGTCTGAAAGTTCCCTCTTTTTTGGGAACCAGAAACAGGTTGGAGTAAAAACCTAGCCCTTGTTCCGCTCTTGGAACTGGGCGGATCACTCCCATGGTATGTAGGTCTTCTACACAGCGTAAGAATGACACTCTCTTTGTCTGGTTTGCAGACAATTGAGAAATGTGAAATCTCCCCCGGGGGGGGGGGAGACTTTGAAGTCCAGAAGATATCCTTGGGACACAATTTCTAAAGCCCAGGAATCGTGAACATCTCTTGCCCAAGCCTGAGCGAAGAGAGAGCATCTGCCCCCTACTAGATCCGGTCCCAGATCGGGGGCTACCCCTTCATGCTGTCTTAGAGGCAGCAGCAGGCTTCTTGGCCTGTTTACCTTTGTTCCAAGCCTGGTTAGGTCTCCAGACTGACTTGGATTGGACAGAATTCCCCTCTTGCTTTGCAGCAGGGGAAGCTGAAGCAGGACCTTTGAAGTTCCGAAAGGAACGAAAATTATTTTGTTTGGTCCTCATCATATTTGTTTTATCCTGAGGGAGGGCATGGCCTTTCCCTCCAGTGATGTCTGAAATAATTTCTTTCAGTACAGGCCCGAATAGGGTCTTTCCTTTGCAAGGGATATTCAACAACTTAGATTTTGATGACACATCAGCAGACCAGGACTTAAGCCATAACGCTCTGCGTGATAAAATGGCAACACCTGAATTCTTTGCCGCTAATTTAGCCATTTGGAAAGCGGCATCTGTAATGAAAGAATTAACCAACTTAAGGGCCTTAATTCTATCCATAATATCCTCTAATGGAGTCTCCACCTGGAGAGCCTCATCTAGAGCCTCAAACCAGAAAGCAGCTGCAGTACTTACAGGAGCAATGCATGCAATAGGTTGGAGAAGAAAAACCATGATGAACAAAAATTTTCTTTAGGAAACCCTCTAATTTTTTATCCATAGGATCTTTGAAAGCATAACTGGCTTCGATAGGTATAGTTGTACGCTTAGCAAGAGTAGAAATAGCTCCCTCTACCTTAGGAACAGTCTGCCACGAGTCCTTTATGGTGTCAGATATGGGAAACATTTTCTTAAAAACAGGAGGGGGAGCGAACTGAATACCTGGTCTATCCCACTCCTTAGTAACAATAGTCACAATCCTCTTAGGGACTGGAAAAACATCAGTGTAAACAGGAGCCTCTAAGTATCTGTCCATTTTATACAATTTCTCTGGGACCACTATAGGGTCACAATCGTCTAGAGTAGCTAATACCTCCTTGAGCAATAAGCGGAGATGTTCAAGCTTAAATTTAAAGGCCGTCATATCAGAATCTGTCTGAGGGAGCGCCTTTCCTGAATCAGAAATCTCTCCCTCAGATAACAAATCCCTTACCCCTACTTCAGAACATTGTGAGGGTATATCGGATACGGCTACTAAAGCGTCAGACTGTTCAGCATTTGTTCTTAACCCAGAGCTGTCACGCTTTCCTTGTAAACCAGGCAGTTTAGCGAAAACCTCTGTGAGGGTTTTATTCATAACTATGGCCATGTCTTGTAAAGTAAACGAATTTGACGCATTAGAGGTACTTGGCGTCACTTGTGCGGGCATTACTGGTTGTGACACTTGGGGAGAGCTAGATGCTAAACCCTCATTTCCTTCTAACTGAGAATCATCTATTGCAATATTTTTAAGTGCTAAAATATGCTCTTTATAATTTATAGACATATCAGTGCAAGTGGGACACATTCTAAGAGGGGGTTCCACAATGTCTTCTAAACACATAGAACAAGGATTTTCCTTGGTGTCAGACATGTTAAACAGGCTAGTAATGAAACAAACAAGCTTGGAAAACACTTTAATCAAAGTAAATAACACTTTAAAGAAAAACGGTACTGTGCCTTTAAGAGAAAAAAAGCTGCACAAACTCTGCAAAACAGTGTAAAAAAGCAGTAAACAAAACGAAATTTTTACAGTAGCATCATAAAGCCTTAGTAACTTTGCACCACTATGCAAATAAACAATTAACCCCTTAATCTAAAAACCGGATTGAAAAAACTTCAAAACCGGCAGGTAGGCGCTCTGCTGTGGCGCCTACCTGCCCTTTAGGAATGATTTGTGGGAAAAAAACCTCTTTACAGCCCTCAAATACAGCAGGAATCTCTGGAGAAGTAGCTGGATGTTTCTGAGGTAAATAAACTGAGGAAAATAGGCCCCTCCCACCTCACTCGATGTTATGGGGCCTAAAAGAAACACCACAGAGTGTTTCTTAAACTAGCCATGTGGGTTAATAACCCTTAAACAAGCCACAAAGACCCCTTAAAGTCCCTCAAAAAACTTTATATTTGTAATTAAACCAAAACGTTTTTTCCTATTAGTGTCACCAGTAACTATGAGCCCTTTATGCAAGCTTGGATTCCTCTTTTACTGAATACAGCTTACCTTTCCCTCATGGGGATATTGCCAGCCTTTTCTAGAAATAACACAGTCTGTCTAGAAAAAAATAGACTGAACATACCTTAATGCAGTTTAGCCTGCAAACTGTTCCCCCAACTGAAGTTTTCCTGTACTCTTCAGCCCTTGTGAGAACAGCAGTGGATCTTAGTTACAAAATGCTAAGATCATCATCCTCCTTGCAGAAATCGTCATCCCTTTTCTGCCAGAGAGTAAATAGTACCCACCGGTACCATTTAAAATAACGAACTTTTGCTTGAGAAAATAAAAACTAACATTTTTGTCACCACACTCACTTTACCCTTCCTAGCAGTTAAGCAGGCAAAGAGAATGACTGGGGGGCGGAGCTAAGGGAGGAGCTATATAGACAGCTCTGCTGTGGTTGCTCTCTTTGCCACTTCCTGTAGGGAAGGAGAATATCCCACAAGTATGGATGAATCCGTGGACTTGATACATCTTACAAGAGAAATAAATACAAACGTACCTGTGAAATAAAACCTAAGCTGCCTTACACTAAAACCTATCATTACAAAAATAAAAAAACCTACCATTATAAAGAATAACAAACGAAATTATCCAAAACAATAAAAATTATTCCTATTCTAATACCCTGTTTAAAAAACAAAACAAAAAAAAAAAACACCCCAAAATAAAAAAACCCTAATCTGTAATAAATTGCCAAGGGCCCTTAAAAGGGCCTTTTGTAGGGCATTGCCCTAAAGTTAACAGCTCTTTTGCTAAAAATGAAAATCAAACACCCCCTAACAGTATACAAACCCCCACTCCCCAAACCCATAAAATAAAAATAAAGTAAAACCTAATCTACCCATTGCCCTGAAAAGGGCATTTGTATGGGCATTGCTCTCAAAAAGGCATTCAGCTCTTTTGCTACCCATTAAAAATAAAAAATGGCTATTCTAAAATTACACAAAATAACAAACGAATTATCCAAAATAATAACAATTATTCCTATTCTAATACCCATTTTTTGGGAAAAAAAACACCCCAAAATAAAAGAAACCTAATCTATAATAAACTACCAATAGCCCTTAAAAGGGCCTTTTGTAGGACATTGCCCTAAAGAAATCAGCTCTTTTTTCTAAACAAAAATACAAAGACCCACTAACATTACAAACCCCCACCCCCCAAACCCACAAAATAAAAAAAAAACTATATAAAAAAACTTAATTTACCCATTGCCCTGAAAAGGGCATTTGTATGGGCATTGCCCTTAAAATTGCATTCAGCTCTTTTTCCTGTCCTTAAAGGGATGGTAAACTCAATATTAACCGATTATATGATTAATCTTGTTCAGTCTTATTAAATTTGCACACCAAATTTCAATGAATACATTATATAGCCATTTACTTACTATTCTCTTATATATAATCTGTCCGTTCTGTTACATCGCCAGCCCCCTGTGACATCATATCCATTGTTTAATTCTGTTGATCAATCAGCAAGCCTGTCGCCAGACAGGCTTTCTTCTATGCAATCTGATATGCGCATTAACGCACAAGCCGAGCAATCTGACCATCCAATCCAATCAGAAGCTTTTAAATCCGCAGAGGATTTTGCGCGTGCATGTTTTCTAGGATGAATGCGTGCATTGTCAGTTTCCACACGGCACGCTAAAGTAAACAGTGAATTGTGTAGTATTCCTAAACGATTCATTGTTTACTTGGAACAGTGCCAGTAAGTACATAGCTGCATTCTATCTGTTGATGTTTTGTAATAGCCACAATTTGACAAATATCGTTGCAATAGAAAACGGAATTATATATTTTATATGCATTTACATAACTTACTATCTGTAAACAATTGATATATTATTATGTCACATAAATATATATGTCTATATAATATTTAAATTATATTTTTTGTGGATAATAATACCAATGCGCATGCGTGAAAATTAATACTGTCGGGAGTGAGCAAATTCTCTGACGTGCAGAGAGGGTGGTGACAAGATGAGCGTAGAGAATATTCAGTGCAACAACTAAGAGGGGCGGAGCGATGTGGCGCAACAAGGGTTTGTGAATGTGTTGAAAATATAATAAATGTACATAAAAAAATAGTGAAATGATAATGCGGTTTAATACATATTATATTACAGAATCTAAATCTGTAATTTGACAATAACGGAGTTTACCATCACTTTAAAAGGGCATTGAGATCTTTTAAGAAATGCCCAACCCCTAATCAAAAAAAAAAAACATAACCCTAAACACTAACCCCTCTTTAGGTACTCACAGTTGCTGAAGTCCCGCTTGAGTGATCTTCATCCTGGCGCCTCCCTCTTCATCCATCACAGGACCAGCATTTTCTTCATCCCTGCAGAGGTGGAGCGCTCAATGTGCGAATGCGGAGGTCCAGGCGGAGGTTCAAGGCGGAGGTCCATCGATCCAACATAAAGGTCGTCTTCATGCGATCGTCCGCCGCACACTGAGGATTCAAATGCAAGGTACCCCTTTTATACTGGGGGTACCATTGCATTCCTATTGGCTGAAAATTTTGAATCAGCCAATAGGAATTAGGGCTGCTAAAATCCTATTGGCTGTTCAAATCAGCCAATAGGATGAGAGCTACTGAAATTCTATTGCCTGATTTGAATAGCCAATAGAATTTCAGTAGCTCTCAGTAGGGTTTTTTTCTGACACTCTCTCCCCATTGATGTCTATGGGGAAAGTGTGTACGAGCACGTCAAAACAGTGCTTGTATTTTGTGCGGTATGGAGCTCAACCATATCGCACGCACAAGGCAGCTTTTTCAACATTTGTAATGGCAGCGCTATGGAGGGTGAAATAAGGCAACTTTTGTTGCATTCGTTAACTACCCTCTATCACGCATAACTCGTAATCTAGCTGATAGTTAATATCACACTTTGGAGCCACAAGCCCTGTAGCTCTTGATGAGTGGCGAGGTTGTGCAAATTAGCAAATTCCTAATTGGGCCAACCGTTCTCTGTGGCTCCTGAGTGGGACTTTATCTCATTGGGGGTTAAACACAAAGGGTTTTTTTTCATAATATTGCATTTTTTCCGGCTAATTACAATTTCTGCACATCAGCCAGTATTGTGTGTTTCTCCAGTGATCACAATCTCAAAATGTTTCTGCCATTAATATACCTGAAACTCAAAATCATTAACACAAAATAGTTATCTGCCTGATTCATTTTGCTATTTAAAAAAAAAAATCAAATGCGCACGATTGGTGTTACACAAAATGGGACTTTAGCAATTACATCACTGGTTAAAGGGTCTGTATGTCAATTGCTCTTATTTTATGGTGATACTGATAGGTGACGTGCGTCCCTCTAAGGGACTAGAACAGGTTATTGATATAGTGGGCATGTGTGTGTGTGTTATAGTTTGTTTTTATTAGCATAAATGTGCTTACCAGTAAAATCATTTTATCTTGTTTAATTCAATAAATGTAAAGTTTCAAAGTAATTATGTCAATGATGTTAACTAACAAGATCAGTGTTTACTTATAAGAACATCAGTTTTTGCCATTTCCAGGCTCAGGGATGAGATCAATGATGTCATAGGCTTCAAGCGTGACATCAGCTTTGACGACATAACCAACCTTCAGTACATGACACAGGTAAAAGGATTAACTTCTAGAACATTGCAGCAAAATCTCACTTGTGGTCATGCACAGAAATGTGTTAAAAAGAGAGTTTTACTAGTGGTGCTAAGCCTCAGGACCTCTCTGCTAACTGGTCCTAACCCTTGCCATAAGCATAAGTCCTAGCCGAAGCTTAACCCTAAACCTTACTGTAACCTTTATGTACTGCACGAAGCAATAGATACAGAATACTAACCTTAATGTGACTCTAGGTTTTAAAGGAATCACTCCGGTTCTACCCACCTGGACCAGGGACCTCACGCTACATACAAGAGGATGCAGTTATTGAAGGCATCAGAATTCCAGGAGGAGTGTCCATTCTTGTATGTATTTGCAGTGAAAGAGGAGGTATCCCACTAAGGGCCAGATTATGAGTGGGGCGATGTTAATAGGGTAATTTTGCGCTATTTTAAGCACACGTTAAATAACGTTTGTATTACAAGTTGAAAGAAAATGTGACCACGTGAGCGCAAACGCATTTAACACACATGTTGGGATATCGCGACTGAAAAGGTTAACTGGCATGCGAGTAAAAAAAATGGCACAAAACATAAAAAAATACAAGTAACAGTATACAGTAGTTTCATTCATATCAACACTATCTGATACAAAATAATTTAAAAAAATGACATTAAAAAGTTATAAGGTCAGAAATATGAGACGTAAGGTGTAAGAAAAAAACAAAACGGCAAAAAGTGCTTTTACATATGGATCCATAGGAACACATGTATTGATAATTTTATTTAATCAAAAAACATATGCATATACATATATACAGAACAAAAAAAGAGTATACAATAGGATAGTTACTTCCCTTTAATTAGAACCGCTGCCTTCCAAACAGTCTCTCTCAAAGCTGTACAAACGATGTATATTGGAAGATAGAGGCGCTGGTTCTAAGGGATCTCCAATGGATTTTTCTCTATGTTTCACAATTTTCCCAGAAGAATTCTGTCTGTATCTGTGTTAAAAGAATATCACTTTGGCATAGTATGTCTGAGCACCTTAATACATAAGTGCAGTATACTCACAGAATAATGTCAGACACACGGCTCCACAGGTGATTTCACAATCTTCCCAAAAAGGGGTTCTGTCTGTATCTGTGTTCAAAGAATCTCACATTGACATAGTATGTCTGTACACCTTAATATATAAGTGCAGTATACTCACAGAATGATATCAGGCAAACAGCTCCACGGGTGATTTCACAAAAAAACAGCAGGTGATTTCACAAAAAACAATGATCAGGAAAGGAAAAAAGCTGGCTTTTTTAAAATATATGTTTATTTGCTGATTTTCTGTAAGCTATACAAAGTTTTTAAATAGCTCTTGAAAAAGACGGTATAGCCGTTGAAACGCTTTTGCGTTGAGCAAAATAAACATATATTTTAAAAAAGCCAGCTTTTTTCCTTTCCTGATTGTTGTTTTTTGTGAAATCACCTGCTGTTTTTTTGTGAAATCACCTGTGGAGCTGTTTGCCTGATATCATTATGTAAGTATACTGCACTAATATATTAAGGTGTACAGACATACTATGTCAATGTGATATTCTTTGAACACAGATACAGACATAACCCCTTTTTGGGAAGATTGTGAAATCACCTGTGGAGCCGTTTGTCTGACATTATTCTGTGAGTATACTGCACTTATATATTAAGGTGCTCAGACATACTATGCCAATGTGATATTCTTTGAACACAGATACAGACAGAATTATTCTGGGAAAATTGTGAAACATAGAAAAAAATCCTTTGGAGATTCCTTAGAACCAGCACCTCTATCTGCCAATGTATATACATATATACATATGTATTTATGTATTTATATGTCTATATATGTATTTATTGAAATCTTCCTGTCTAAAGTGCCCAGTCGGGGTAAGAGTGCAACTGTGAGTGTTTTTTGTTTATTTTAACAAATTTACTCCATTGAAGTTTATGAAGAGAGTGCAATCTTGCGATCGCAACTTCTCCAGTACATGTCTTAATGCACGACATGTCACAGACCTAAACTTTGGCATGACTGCAATTTTTTTGCCATTTAAATAATCTCAGTTTTAAGGAAGATATAAGTGAGCCATGTTTACTATAGTATATTTTCGTATATATATGGAATGTGTTAAATTCTGTCTATATATTGTATTCATGAGAATGTTTTCTGTGTAGTTCAACACATATATAATGGGAAGGATGGAGAAGTTCTTTCCAGATCCATTTAAATTTGACCCAGAAAGATTTCACCCATCAGCTCCAAGGTAATATATCATTAAGCTCAGCATCTTATCTTTAGCAGAAGTATTTTTCTATTCTCTCCTGTGAACTTTTATTTCTTCCTATTTTGCATCTAAAATATTTTCTTATCAACTCTTACTATTCACTTCTAACTCTTTTTACTCTTCTCTCTCGTCCTTTGTATAATTATCTATCCTAATCTTAGTAAATCTATTTGCAACTATAGGATTGTTTTATTTCATCTCATGACCTCTGAATTTGTTCACTTTTTCCTAAGGGAAACATCTTCAGAGATGCAGCTAGACAGCAGCTTAAACTTAAATAAAGTTAAATCAGTAGCTAGTACTACTACTGCAATCCAAAAGCAGCATAAGAAAAGTTTTTTTGATTTCTTTTTAACATGGGCTCAAGACTTATTGACAGATGCTGGAATCAATCATCTGACAGTGACACTGATACATTCTTATTAAATAGTAAAAATGTAAACCTTTGGAACCCCTTTAGATTGAACTTTATTCATTTTTAAGCCACTTCAATAGAATACAGTTTTTTCCTCATGCTCCCCTGCTAATTCGTTATCCACCTTTTCTTATATAAAAGCGCAGGAAGTATTTTTTTCAGTTTCCATTGCAGGTAGTGCTCTCCTAGAGGGCTATTTTTAAGCATGCTGGCTGTCATCCATAGACAAGGGCCTTATAACATAAAAATGGTCCTCATAATGTTGCCAATGTAAGTTGCAGGGAGTAATCTCTATACATAAACCTACACTTAACCCAATACATAACACAACCCTCAACCCTATACCCTAAGATTCAATTTTGTACCATTTTACCACACATATTAAAAGGATATGAAACAGTTCTCTTTCAGTAAACACATATGTTAAATTAAAGTAACTATAAAAAGAAACAGATTGTGTTGAAACAGGAAGCAGTTTACTTGTTTTCTTGCAAAATAAACACTTAGAAATAAGGGTGCTATGACCATAGAGCTTAAGTTCTACTGTCACATGATTTTCACAAACAAACGTTCTCTTGAGCATGGGCAAAAAAACCTGAGTGGAGCTAGTACAGGTATTTCATAGCAACCACTCAAAAGGAAACACTTCTTCTTTGCTTTCCTGTAGAGACCACAGCCCCCTTGTGGGGCTGAAACAAGAATTAGTGTACAATGCCCAAAAGAAAAAAAAAGTAAAATCCTTTTAAAATTATGAATAATACATATTGCAATGATTTCTAATTTCTGTTAAGTATATTCCACTGTTTATTGTTTTTTTATTACAACAATGAAACTGAGACTGTTTTATAGCCTTTTAACTTGCAGAATATACTGTACCATTTGGCAGCTTGATACAACATTATACTATTGTTTTAATCAGAAATGTATTTATACTTTCCAGAAATAGAACTCCACACTCCAACCCATTACTCTAGTTCTAAGTACTAAGATCTTACAGAGCCAGCTCTATAGAATAACAGAGGAGTTGCAGTGATTTTTATCACTGTAAAGAAAACATTATCTCCTTAGAGAATAGAGTCCCTAATATTCTTTGTAAACCATTGAGTTTCTCTTTTTCAGACCATATTTCTGCTACTTCCCATTTGCTCTTGGGCCTCGTTCCTGTCTGGGGCAAGTTTTTTCACAGGTGAGGATTTTCTAAATGTAGTATAATTTATTTAGTTTAAAAATTTTTAGGAGTTCATTTTGATAATAGCCCCAAATCTGTTTGCTCATGAACCCAGAGTTCTAGGGTATCCCATGTGGACCTGCACATGTAACCTTAGTAAAAGCCTCTGTGCTTACCATAATCATTATATATGATGATACAAAATGTAGTACAGTGTTTTTCAACCAGTGTGCCGTGGCACACTAGTGTGCCGTGAGAGATCCTCAGGTGTGCCGCGGCAGACTGACAACAGTGTGATATATTTTTTAAATTTTGCTTGTTTTTTATTCTGGGCCGTTTTTTTATTTTGAGTGAGATGATGACTGGGGGTAAATGCACAGTGACAGCTCGCCTCCCCGACCCGTATTCACACTTAGAAGGAACCCCCACCAACTACAACACGTGCCTAGTGCCGGCTCTACACTCAGCACCATGCGACACTTCAATCCCCCATGCATGCTGGTACAGCTTTGCTCCTCCTCCAGAACAGTTCCAGCCAGGTCACGTCACTCACGTTCCTTCTCAGCACAAGGAACATGACTGGAGGACTTGAGACTCACTGTAGAGGAAGAGGGAGGTGCTCCACATATAATCTTGTGCTCCACAGATAACACTTTTCCCGGTGCGCGGGGCGGGGCGACTTTTCTCAGTGCGGGGGTGTCCCTCTTTCAAATTTTTAAATATTGGGAGGTATGTGACAGGCTCATCAGGCATCATTTACAACAATGACATGTTGACATTTATTCATAGACAATCATTATGATTGTTTGTGAATGAATGTCAATATGTCATATATAGTTTGTAGAAGGCATGGCATGACAGCACAGTACAGTGTGTGTATGTATGTATGTATGTATGTATATGGGATGGTGGTGTGCCGCAGGATTTTTTAATGTAAAAAAGTGTTCCACGGCAAAAAAAAGGTTGAAAATCACTGATGTAGTAATAGAAGTCTTCCACCTCTGCATTTTAGTTGTAGCAACTTCATATTTAGGAGAAAAGAAAATGACTTTTAAGAGACAGTACACCTTTTAACTTTATTCAGAGGACATAAGTAGAAATTAGGAACTTTATGTTCCCAGGATGTCCCCACCTATAAGTTTGTATGACTAGGATATGAGTGTTGGGGGTAGAATAGGTCAGTGATAATATACTGGATGAATAAAGTATGATACATTGGGCAAATTAAAGTTACAAGAGTAGCGAAAAATGCAATCTTTAAGGAACACTAAGATTCAATCCCCATTGCTAATCAGGTTTTATGGAAATAGCTCAACACAACAAATGATTCAAGTGGTTTCCCCAAATTCAACAGAAAATGCAATTTTTTATGAATTCTGCAGTCTCAAAATTATTCAGCCCCTTCATGGCAAGTATCTTTAGTACTTAGAGCACGCTTCTGCTGTTATGACCTGCTGCAAATGAGATGCTTAGCCAGACACCAGCTTCTGGTAGTGTTCCTGTGGAATCTTAGCCTATTCCTCATTAGCAATGGCCTCCAGTTCAGAATTCTTGGGGTTGCATGCTGCAACCGCCTTCATGAACCCCATAGAAAATCTCTAGAGGGATTTGAAGTCAGGTGACTGTGACGTCCACTGTAGAATCTTCCAGGACTTCTTCTGCAACCAAGGAACCTTGGTGGAATTTGAGGTATGCTTGTGATCATTGTCCTGTTGGAAGGTCCAATGAAGCCCAAGCTTCAGCTTCCTCACAGATGGCATGGTGTTTTCTCCTAGGATTTCCTGATACTTCAATGAATCCATCTTGCCTTACACACACTGCCGGTTTCCAGTGACTGAGAATGCAAAGCAGCCCCAGAGCATCACTGAGCCACCACCATGCTTAAATGTAGGCAGAGTGTTCTTTTCAGCGTATGCTTCATTCTTCTTCCTCCAGACATACCAGTGATCCATCTGGCTGAAAAGTTCAAGTTTTGTTTCCTCGCTCCACGGAACAGAATTCCAAAACTTCTGTGGCTACCTGTTTTGCATATTTGTGCTGTTGTGAGGGATTATTGAATAATTTTGAGATTGCAGAATTTTCAGGATTCATGTAGAGCATTTTAAACCACTTTGCAATTTACTTCTATTATCAAATTTGTTTAAATAGCTTGGTGTCCTTTGTTGAATAGCAAACAAAGTAGATTCAGCAACAGCAATGCTACTTGGAGCTAGCTGGTGATTGGTGGCTGCACATATGTGCCTCTTGTCATTGGCTCACTGGTTGTATTCAGCTAACTCCCAGTAGTTTATTGCTGCTCCTCAGCCTAACTAGGTTTACTCTTTAATGATGGATGTCAAGATTATGAAGCAAAACTAATAACAGAAGTAATTTGGAAAGTTATTTAAAATGTCATGGTCTGTCTGAATTGTAAAATTTTATTTTGACTTTCGAGGTCTTTTAAGCATTTCAGATGTTTTTAACCTTATAAAACTTGTGCTTTACTCTCACAGCTGGAGGCAAAGGTGGTGCTGAGCAAACTGCTTCAAAGATTTGAATTTCACCTTGTTCCAGGCCAGTCCTATGAAATTATGGACACAGGAACCCTAAGACCACGTGATGGAGTTGTGTGCACCCTAACACCCAGATAGATATCTTCCAAAGAACGCAATAAAAAATACATGTGACAGCAGAAGGTCTATCAAGTCTGCCCATATTTGTTTGTGAATTGTAGGATTAGTTAAAGGGACACTGAACCCAATTTTTTTCTTTTGTGATTCAGATAGAGCATGAAATGTTAAGCAACTTTCTAATTTACTCCTATTATCAAATGTTCTTCATTCTCTTGGTATCTTTATTTGAAAAGCAAGAATGTAAGTTTAGATGCCGGCCCATTTTTGGTGAACAACCTGGGTTGTTCTTGCTGATTGGTGGATAAATTCATCCACCAATAAAAAAGTGCTGTACAGAGTTATGAACCAATAAAACAAGTTTAGATGCCTTCTTTTTCAAATAAAGATAGCAAGAGAATGAAGAAAAATTGATAATAGGAGTAATTTGGATTCAGTGTCCCTTTAAGCCTTATGATAGCTATAGACTTACCCCATGTGTTCTTCAACTCCCTTTTGGTATTTGCTAATTTGCTAATTTGTTTATTCTACTAAAAGTTTTATTTTACGAATAAATCACTGATTAAAGAAGAATTGATTCCACACCTTATTTACACTACAAAACAGCGATCCATTAATTACAATTCCTTTCTCTCTCCTCTAAGTTAAAGAGACAGTCAAGTTGAAAAAAAAAACTTTCATAATTTAAATAGGGCATATAATGTTAAACAACTTTCCAATTTACTTTTATTACAAATATTGCTTTGCTCTCTTGGTAGTCTTAGTTGAAAGCTAAACCTAGGCGGTTCATATGCTAATTTCTTAGACCTTGAAAACTGCCTCTAATCTGAAAGCATTTTGACCACTAGAGGGCATTAGTTCATGTGTTTCATATAGCTAACATTGAGCTCATGTATGTGAAGTTACCCTGGAGTGAGCACTGATTGGCTAAACTGCAAGTCTGTCAAAAGAACTGAATCAAGGGGGCAGTCTGCAGGGGCTTAGATACAAGGTAATCACAGAGGTAAAACGTGTATTTCTATAACTGTGTTGGTTATGCAAAACTGGGGAATGGGTAATAAAGGGATTAGCTTTCTTTTTAAACAACAAAAATTCTGGTGTTGACTGTCCCTTTAAAGGGCCATAATACCCAAATGTTTAAACACTTGAAAGTGATGCAGCATAGCTGTAAAAAGCTGACTAGAAAATATCTCCTGAACATCTCTATGTAAAAAAGAAAGATATTTTACCTCAAAAGTTCCTCAGTAGCCACCTCCCATTGTAAAGGATTTCTAAGCAGCATTTTAGTGTGTCTGTCCTGGGACATCTTAGGGGCTGAGCATCGTGCACTCTCATATTATTTCACCAATCAGGTAAAGGAAGCTTACTATGAAATCTCATGAGAGTTAAGTCAAATCTCATGAGATCACAGTAAGAGTTCATCACCTCAGCACTGCTGATGCTGATTGGCTGCTGTTCATTTCTTCATTTTTTTTTATTTTTACCTGCAGCTGGGAGCAGCTGAAGTATAACTTTTTACACAGAACTTACTCTGCTGAGCTGAGGAGATTGTGAGGTAAAATATCTTCCTTTTTTACAGAGATGCTCAGGTGATATTTTCCTTTCAGCTTTTTACAGTTATACTGCATCAGTTTCAAGTGATTTAGCATATGAGTATTATGTCCCTTTAAGGGACATAAAACACAATTTTTTTTTCATGATTCAGACAGAACATACAATTTGAAAAAAGTTTCTATTAGAAAATTTTTCTTTGTTCTTCCTTGTTGAAGAGACATCTAGATAGATAGCATGCACATGCCTGAAGCACTACATGACAGGAAATAGTGCTGCCATCTAGTGCTCTGGCTAATGTATAACCCTGTTGCAAAGCTGCTGACATATAGTACCGCAGACACGTGCACACTCCTGAACTTACATTGCTGCTTTTTAATAAAAGCTAACAAGAAAATGAAGAAAATTTGATAATAGAAGTAAATTGGATAGTTGTTTAAAATTGTTTGAAATTGTATGTTCTATCTGAATCATAAATTAAAAATATAAAATCTTATGTCCTTTTAGTGTTTTCTCAGTTCCAGTCTTCAAAGAATCATTACAGACTTAAAGGGACACCGAACCCACATTTTTTCTTGTGTAATTCAGAAAGAGCATGCAATTTTAAGAAACTTTCTAATTTACTCCTATTATCAATTTTTCTTCGTTCTCTTGCTATCATTATTTGAAAAAGAAGGCATCTAAGCTTTTTTTTGGTTTCAGTACTCTGGACAGCACTTTTTTATTGGTGGATGAATTTATCCACCAATCAGCAAGGACAACCCAGGTTGTTCACCAAAAATGGGCCGGCATCTAAACTTACATTCTTGCATTTCAAATAAAGATTCCAAGAGAATGAAGAAAGTTTGATAATAGGAGTAAATTAGAAAGTTGCTTAAAATTTCATGCTCAATCTGAATCACAAAAGAAATTTTTTGGGTACAGTGTCCCTTTAATAGCCTAAGAAGGGAAATACTTAAAATCTGACCTGTTATGGTTCCTTGGGGACAAGAATTGCGGAACATTGCTCTAATCTATATGGTCATGAGGTTTTAGTCCATTGTACCATTTAGTAGCCCTCATTTGAACAGTTACTAGTTGATTTATATCTTTAGAGTAACTCAGTATCCAGAACTGTACCCAGTGTACAAGATGGTACCGCACTAGTGATCTGTAAAGTGATTTTCTGCTATTATCTCTTACACAACCAAACATCCTGCTACACAAAGCACTT
The DNA here is from genome assembly GCF_027579735.1 of Bombina bombina. Taxonomy (NCBI): domain Eukaryota; kingdom Metazoa; phylum Chordata; class Amphibia; order Anura; family Bombinatoridae; genus Bombina; species Bombina bombina. The sequence continues at coordinate 108,593,960 of NC_069499.1, read as the reverse complement.
ATTATTATCTGCAATACTAATAAAACACCTGAAATTTATTGCACAATATGGTGTCTTTCTTTTACAGTTTTTTTGAATAAATTATATAAGAATATAACTGATTTTATAAAAATGCTGGTAGTTTCTGCTTTATAAATTCAAATACAAACATTGATAGTGGAAAATTTGTTTTGAAGATTAAAGGGACAGTCTACGCCAGAATTTTTATTGTTTAAAAATATAGATAAGTTTTGCATAACCAACACGAATACATTAATATACTGTTTACTTCTGTGATTACCTTGTATCTAACCCTCTGCAGACTGCCCACTTATCTCAGTTCTTTTAAGAGACTTGCATTTTAGCTAATCAGTGCTGAATCATAAATAACTCCATGGGCGTGAGCACAGTGTTATCTATATCCTAGTTTCTCAACCTGTGGTACGTGTACCCCTGGGGGTACTTGGGGCATTGACAAGGGGTACTCCAGGCATTGGCATTCATTATTATTTCCTGGTGTAGCTATTGTAAACATGACACATCAAAGGAAGCTGTGTTTCTCATGTCTACGCTCGAGCACTTCTAACAGGGTAGAGTGTATTTCCCATCCTAGGTTGAACCACTGCTCAATCACTGATTCACCTCAAATTGGTAAATCCTTTAATTCTGAATTGTTAGTGACATGTATATGAGGGCTGGAAATGAGCTTCACTAATATGAACAGAGAAATTGTATTACTGTGACCAAGTAAAATAGGCAACGTGCATCATACTGTAGTATGCCGCAGTAAAACAAGACAGATTCATACTGTGTATGAAATCGTTATTAAAAATAGAAAGATGGTAACATAAATATTACTTTCCTCATCATGCAGAAAATAGGTTATTTTCCTCTTTTTTTAATGTAAGAAGCACACTAGTTACATATAATTATTAATATCAATGGATGTATATGTGTTTTATGTGGTGATTATTCTAGGTTGTAATATTGCCAAATATTACATTCTGGAAAACATAAAACAAATATCAGATTCCTATATATTGACTTCATTAACATATCTGTTACACGATACACAAGATTTCCATTTTTACTCATGTAAAAGATCAATAATATTTGTGCTACAGTTGGGGTACATAGAAATCAAATGAATGCTTTCAGGGGTACTTGCTACCAAAAGTTTTAGAAATGCTGATCTATATGACACACTTGAACTAGCGCAGTCTATTTGTGAAAAACTGTCAAAATGCCCTGAAATAAGAGGAAGCCTACAAGGGCTTAGAAATTAGCACATGAGCTTACCTAGGTTTAGCTTTCATCAAAGAATACCAAGAGAACAAAGCAAATTTGATGATAAATGTAAATTGGAAAGTTGTCAAAAATTGCATGTCCTATCTATATGAGTCATGAAAGTTTAATGTTGACTAGACTGTCCCTTTAACACCTAAGGACAAAGTCCTGAGCTTAGTAATTTGATTAGTTGGAATCTTTTATATATAATTACATATGTAAAAGTCACATTAGTTACTCTACAGAGTGGAAAATACACAGAGGGCTAGATTACAAGTGGAGCACAGTGGTGCATTATCTTCTGATCAGTCTTGCACTAAGAATAATGCACAACTAGCATTACAAGTGGATGGTTACAAATTTTAACCAGAGTAATTTAACACAGCTGAATCGTTTAAGCGATCTATGGTATTAATGGATAGCACAGGGATTGCTATTAGCTCGCTCATTGCGCTGGTATTACAAGTACTGAGTTGTGTTGCGTAATCCAAAATACCACTGTAAAATATATAGCGCTTTTTGAGACCTGCATTAAAATATTATTATTAATAGCATAGCACCGAGCTACATGAAGAACTCCACCACCTGTGCACCATTATAGCGCAGAATCCAATCTGACATAAAGTATACTGCGCACCCATAGGTGTCTATTATGTGCAGGATTTATCGCAGCTGTGTTATCTGACGTGCAGATGTTACTTCTCTCTATCTCTCAAGCAATAAAAAATAACTTTGGTCTTGTAATATTAGCACAAAGATAGAAATGCTATGGAGTGCGCTTGAGCAATGTTTAACAAGTAAAATTATGTTAGATCCTTTTCCTCAGGGTTCACAGTCAAACCTTCCAGTTTGCAAGTTAGACATGGGAGATCCTGTTTGGTGCACAAATAGGTTTGCAGTCTAATGCTTGAGAAGGAGACGTGCGTGAGCTATATACCACACTAACACACTGACATTGTTACTGTCAATGCTGCAATCATTCATTTACAGTCGCTAACATAGGTACACAGTGTCTGCGCTGTAATTTATCATGTTATCTATTACTACTGTGCATGTTAATTTTCTCTTCCGCATTAATTACTCTGTAAAATTAACATCTTATAAATATTCATTAAACTTTGTAAATCTTTGATATTGGCATAGACAAGAATAATAAACTATCACTCATATGGTGATGGTGAATTTCTCCAGAAAGGTAGTTTTTTTAGGAGGCCTTGTTGTCTAACGTGTTGTATAGAAAGCTTTCTGCACACTGCATTTACATAGTAAAATAATTTATATGTGCACGGATAAAATATAGCAGTTTTAGATCACAAAGACCTTTCTTAATAAGACTGATAAATAAACTTACACACACAAAGGCCTAGATAACAAGCGGAGTGTAAAAATATTAGCGCTATTGTGTGTTAACATTGTTTAAGCACAACCAATACCGCCTCTATTTCTGCACGCTGCAATTACATAACAACATAATTTATATGTTAAAAAGAAGAAGAGAAGAGGCGCCAAATGGTGTGTATCGTTTACAATGTAGAAGGCCAAGCCCCCAAATAGATCTTGCTTACAAGATTTCCAGCACTTGAGAAGTGCCACATATGCCTTCTGAACTATTTGCAGCCGTCCAGCTAGCTGTAATTAGGCCAATGTTGCTTCAGTGTTAGGCTGTGCAAGACAAAATCACAAAAGTGCCACAATAGTGCGTATCAGTGAGAACACTAAAAAATACGCATATATTGAAATGTACTCACGAGATGTAGGGCACTTGAGAAGTGCCACAAAGACCTCCTGGGCACTTATCAGCTGTCCAGAACACTGTATTCACAGGTAATCCTCTGGGCTAGCGCGTTAGATTCACAATGGCTCCAAAAAGCAACTTGGGATTCAAACTCCAGTCAATGAAAATATCAGTGCATAAATGGCAGAAAATAAAATAAAATACCAAAAATGCCGTGCTACTAGTAAAATATAAAATGTTTAATAAAAACAATTATCACAACGCGTTTCCCGGTTGCTAAGACCGTTTCCTCAGGTGTGTATTAAGATACTAAGTAGCACAATTGTATAGCCCATGTCAGCGTCTACCCCGACATAGGGCGCATGCGTGAGCAACTTCTAACACGTATAGCCAATCAACATCATTCGAAAAACCGGCTGAGTGTTGATAGGATTCTAGATTGTCACGATATTTATATACAATTTATTGTCTTGATACATACCAAAGCAATTTTTGAAATATTACACAGTCACCGCAAAGTTGCAGTGCACATTAATTTAACACTAGCACCATTACTGTAGCTTATTTAGAGGGCGCATCTGATTTTTTTCTATAATTTATATGTGCACTGATAAAATATAGCAGTTTTAGATCACAAAGACCTTTCTTAATAAGACTGATAAATAAACTTACACACACAAAGGCCTAGATAACAAGCGGAGTGTAAAAATATTAGCGCTATTGTGTGTTAACATTGTTTAAGCACAACCAATACCGCCTCTATTTCTGCACGCTGCAATCACATAACAAAATAATTTATATGTGCACTGATAAAATATAGCAGTTTTAGATCACAAAAAGGGACAGTCTAGTCCAAAATAAACTTTCATGATTCATATAGAGAATGTCATTTTAAACAATTTTCCAATTTACTTTTATCACCAATTTTGCTTTGTTCTCTTAGTATTCTTAGTTGAAAGCTAAACCTAGGAGGTTTATATGCTAATTTCTAAGCCCTTGAAGGCCGCCTCTTCTCTCATGGCATTTTGACAGTTTTTCACCACTAGAGGGTGTTAGTTCATGTGTTTCGTATAGATAATATTGTGCTCACGTACGTGGAGTTTAGGTGAGCCAGCTCTGATTGACTAAAATGGATGTCTGTCAAAAGAACTGAAATAAGGGGGCAGTTTGCAGAGGCTTAGATACAAGGTAATCAAAGAGGTAAAAAGTGTATTTCATATAACTGTGTTGGTTATGCAAAACTAGGGAATGGGTAATAAAAGCATTATCTATCTTTTTAAACAATAAAAATTCTGGTGTAGACTGTCCCCTTAATTAGACTAATATATAAACCTACACACACACAAAGGCCTAGATAGCAAGTAGAGCGTAAAAATATTAGCACTATTGTGTGTTATTATTGTTTAAGCACAACCAATAGCGCCTCTATTTTTGCCTTATATTACAAGGCCAAAGTTATTTTTATTGTGGGTAGTAAAATTCATGTTGTATGTTAAGGCTGTGACACACTACAAGCGGAGCGGCGTGCAGCGTGTAGATGCGGCTGTGCACGCTCAGTGTGTCCTGCCTTTTCATCTCTGAGCACTCTGCTGCATCAGGTCGCGTAGCTGAGCGCTCAGAGATGAAATATTTGATCTTCAGAATCGATGCCACGCGGAGTGAAGCAGCTGCTTCGCCTCGCGCTGTATCGCTTGCAGTGTGTTACAGCCTTTATTGTGAGCTAAGCTAATGGTGCTCTAAGCCGCTAGTGCGCAAGTAGTGGGTTCTTCATGTTAATATTATAATAAGATTATTAATAATAATGGTTTACTTCAGGTCCTAATAAGCACTACATTTTTCAGTCGTGAAATGAGGTTGCTATTATCGTTCCCTGCGCTATCCATAAAAAGTTTTGGCCACTGAGAATTAAAGGGTCACTTAGGGTTAATTTTTGCTAGCAATCTTATTAACAAATCCATATTAATCATAGACAAAGTGCCAAACATGCCTTTTGTATACATACTGTATATCAGAGATCAGGTCAGCGCAATAAATAGTTTTTGAAGGGCACATTCTGTGGTGGAAGAAAATATCAAGAGTAAGATAAAATGATGTAATAAATCAATTACCTGATGTGTCATCTGGAACAGGTTGTGCAGATAATGAGAGGCAGGAAACAATTAGGACAGCTGTAAGACAATCAATCAATAGGCCAAGGGTCAAAACCAGGAAATCAATTTGAATCCAGGCATCAGAGCAAAAAGATAATATATATATATATGTATGTAAACCAGTAAATCCAGTAGTGTATCTCAGTAGGAGGGTTAGACAGGTAGGGTAGGCCAGAAACTTTGGGTGACCTTTTGGAGCGGGTTCACTTCTGCTTTCTGCAGGGCTGCTGATCGAGAGATGCCGAGACCCGTGGTCTGTTTTTTCTGCTCCAGCGTAGTCCAGAAACTTTGTCAGGACCAGAGAAACAGCCCAGGAACAAGATTTATTCAGATTCTATATGAATAACCAGGCATTGAATGGGAGTCTGAAATGACCTTTTTAACACGTTCCATTCAATTTTGGCACCAAGAACAAGGTCAGAGTCACTTCCAATGGAAATAGTATAATAAGTTTTAAACTTAGCAAACAGCTTACTAAAGCAGAATCCAGACAAGTCATGAAGTCAGTACTTAACTGACCCTATTTAGTACGGCCCTGGCTCCTGCTGCAGAGATTCTTCCTCTCCTAAAGGCTGTGACACACTGCAAGCGGAGCGACGTGAGGCGAATCTGCTGCTTCGATCCGCGTCGCATTGCTTCTGAAGATCAAATATTTCATCTCTGAGTGCTCAGCTACGCGACTTGACGCAGCAGAGTGCTCAGAGATGAAAAGGCAGGACACACTGAGCGCGCAGAGCTGCATCTACACGCTGTGCGTCGCTCCGCTTGCAGCATGTCACAGCCTTAACACATCTGGCATCTGACCTCCAGAAGGAACAGTGCGACTCCTAGCGCTCCGGTTGTGCTGATGTCCTGACAGAGAAAAGGGTATAATGTACTTTATAACTTCAATATTTATTTTATGCAATGGAAAACTGCTACAGAATTTGCCACATCAGGATACCTTGTGCATCTTCTAACAGTTTTGTATCTGGGACCATGAGGTTGGAGTCATGGTGACCCATGGGCAGAATCAGGGTAGGTGAGGGTGTTTCAAGGACATGCATGACTCTTCCTAGGGGCTGATCTGAGCTTCCATTGGTTTCATTTATACCTAAATATGACCAGCATGAAGTCTAAAGGGTTAGAGCTCCCAAACCAGGACCCAAAACACAAAATACAAGACGCTTGGAAGCTCTGATTCTCTGTTAAGCAGATTACTTATGTGATTACTGTTTTATGCTGAGCTGTCTGAAGACATCAGCTGAGCCAATAATAGGCATATGTGCATAGCCCCCAATCACCAACTAGCTTCCAGTAGAGCAGTGCTGCTGCGGAACATGTGTACATATGATTTTCCACAAAGGACAACAAGAGAACAAAGTACTTTTGAAACTAAAAGTACATTTAAAATGTCTTAAAATGATCATGAATCAAGATTTAAGGCTTTACATTGGTGGGTTCAGAGAGAGATAATATGCACAATCAGTCCACTAGTTTAATAAGGATTGGACTGGCCTCTCCAGTTTCGCTAATACAGCCAAGCCCATTCTGGCTTCCATCCAACCAGAACTGTCTCTAAAGCATTTAAAACTTGTACTATTCTGCACATTGTGTAACAAACCATCTGATCTTCCTTGCAGAGGCATCGTTAGAGGGGTCAACAGTGGTTGGAGCCCTGAATGCTCAGCAAAATCCCCCAAAACATGTAACTTCTGCAATATGTTTATAATAAAACGTTTTAAAAATATATTATTTTTGCCAAACCAATTTTGCTAACACTTCTAAATGAATGAATGAATGGTATTTCAGGAACGGCAGTGCAGCCTGCAGCGCAATTACATCACAGCAAGGTAACCACCAATCAGCAAGTGCTACCCAGGTGCTAAACCAAAAATGGGCCGGCTCCTAAGCTTACATTTATACTTTTTCAAATAAAGATAGCAAGAGAACGAAGAAAAATTAATAATAGGAGTAAATAATAAAGTTATTTAAAATTGCATGCTCTATCTGAATCATGAAAGAAAACAAATTGGGCTTAGTATCCCTAAAGGGATAATTCTTTTGGTATCCTTTTTTGAGCACACTTTTCAGGAATGTTTTACAACTAAAACAAGCAAAATAATATATATTACAATGTTGTGTTATTTACATTTAATAATTCACTATGGAGGATTCATCTTGCATCTGATGTTCCTTTAAGAGGTCAGCAACAAACAGTAAGAATACTGCAAATATTGGAGCAATCACAATACTTCATGATACAAAAGAGATGAAAACCATCACTATTTGTGTGTATGTCACATGACCAGCAGGGGGCAGCATTTAAAGTGAAGGTAAACTTTGATGAATGAAAGCCGTTTTTTAAAAATACTATTAAAAACAGGGGCACTTTCATTCATCAAAGTTTAGAAAGCTCCTCTCTTCACACGTCAGCAATGACTAATCCGGCTTCCTCCAATCATGGCACGGCTTCAGGCAATGACTCCCCTGGGGGGAAAGCCATTATTGGAGGAAGCTGGATTAGTCATTGCTGATGTGTGAAGAGAGGATCTCCGGGTGGAGGAAGCTGCTCTGGCTGTGAGAAGAAAAAAGGTAAGTTTTTTTTAATTGAAATAATTTTATTGAAGTCTCTGTATCGCATTACAGAAAAATATAGAATTCAGCAGGTAAACAATACAGAGCTTGTACAATATGATGATTATAACAGTAAACAATACAACAATAAATAACAATGTTCCACAAGTTAATGTGGAACATATCTATATAGGTTGGTCTTAACCCACTACGACTAACACCCATCCGACCAGCACGATCAATACTCTTTTATGCCTTCCTATCTCATATTCGGCCCTCCTTCAATGACCTAGATGTTAGCAATAAATGACTCCCACATGACCTTCATCTGTAAGAAAACATCTCTCCTACCATTTCTCATGTATGCATATTCTTCTAGGGACGGAATGAATTGAAATTGGGAGTACCATGTGGCCATGTTTGGGGTTTTTTGAGATTTCCAATTTCTTGCTATCAGTTTTTTAAAGCTATTACTAGCAATAAAGATTAATTTTTTCTTATACGTTGGGAGTTTATGGGGTAAAGCGTTTAGTAACCAAATACGAGGGTCCGGTTCTAAGTTCAATTCTGTCAGCGTGTTTGGGGGGCGGTGACACCATGACTTACCGCACCGGGTGACACCAACCCTAGTGACGCCACTGATCCACTTTACCTGCTGGAGTGTATTAAATTGTTTACAAGTAGCTCCTTTACCCTTATATTGGCATTTGAAATGGTTGATTTAGCATGTGGTATCCCCACCTATTCTGAAAGTTTGTGACCGCGCATACCAGCTATAGATAAGCTTTGTAAACACAGCCAGCAGAAGAAATTACACTCCCAGTGAGATATAACAGAGATAAGGTAATAAAATGTTGATTTTCCATTGTTCTCTCAAAGTACTGGTGATTGTTTTTAAGATAAAGAAGCAGGTATATGAACACAATGTGATACAGTAATGAGATCTGATTATATCTACAAGCTCAACCCATTTTATTAGGTTGTGGCTTCAAAACACAAAATAGCTTTAATACACACAAATAAACCTTAAAAATCAAATTTTCATATATTTTTTACTCTGCAGTTGGTAAAAAAAAGCAATTGTAAACACATTAAGGGAAAAACTATTTTACAGTATACTGTCCCTTTAATGTTCAACTCTATAAGGTTACTGGATACGGAGACTTTAGTGACATTGGTGAATAATTTAACGATATCATTAGCTGACAGTTCGTTATCTAGGTCTTCGTTCCATCTATCTATGTATTGAGGGGTGTAACCTACTGATGTTTTTTGTAACATAGCGTATGTCAAGGATAGGGTCCTTACTAGTGATGTCCCGAACTGTTCGCCCGCAAACAGTTCACCGCAAACTTAGCTTGTTCGCGTTCGCCGCTACGGGCGAACATATGCGATGTTCGATCCGCCCCCTATGTGTCATCATTGAGGAAATTTTGACCCTGTATGTCACAGCCTTCTGACACATTAGAGCCAATCAGCATCAGACACTCCCTCACAGACCCTCCCAGCTTCTTGGCAGCAGCCATTTTAGACTCAATACGATCTTGCTTTGTTAGAGAGAGGACCTTTTGTGTTGCTTCTGCTGATATTATAGGGAAATAGATAGCTAGGCTAGTGTATTTAGTGTCCACTACAGTCCTGAAGGACTCATCTCATCTCTGCTGCAAGGACAGCACCCCAAAAAGCCCTTTTTAGGACTATAACTTCAGTCGTTTTTTTTTTTTTTTTCTTTGTATTTTTATTTGCATATGCCTGGCTTTCAGCCTGTGTGTGAGGCTAACAGCATATGCTGTGATTAGTGCCACCACTGATATCTGCCTAACAACATTAGTTTAAATTTAACCAACAAAAATTTGAAATTATGGGGGGCAGAGCCTATAGCTGTCGCGGCAGGACGTGCTTTTGGAGAGCTCTTGGAGTGATAAAATCTAAAAGGCTATTTACCACATCTAACTCAATATTTTTTTTTATGGTTTCAAGTTGCCCAGACTGGGGAGACTCTGTAACAGCTTGGAAGATCATAATATAAAACCGGACCTGCCTATGTTCTTCAGCTTAACTACACAGAGTTGGGCCACGAAGCATACACTGAGTGCTTGATTTCTAGTGTTGTTGGGGCTGCCCGCATATTTAACCCCCCCCCCGGAGTTTTTGACTCTGGGTTAATAAACCAGATTTGTAACGCTGGTCATATACCTGCCTAATTGGACAATGGAAGAATTCCAGTGCGCACTTCAGCAGATCTTGCTGGACTTTGAGCTACAATTTTGTGCTATGCTAGATGAGGCTTTTCAAAATGCCCCTAGCTATTGTAAAGAAGAGAGCATCGGTTACATACCTCCAATGTTGGTTGTGGAGGATTGCCCTGATTTGACCACGGAACAGAGAGCCCCTGACCTGGTGCCGACTACGGAACAACAAGATCCACATGGCCAGGTTTCTGTTCTTACATACGTTCCTAGGCATCGGAAGGACACAGAGCATGCTTCACCCTCGACAGTGGCAAAACAAACAGGAGATTCCCTCCTGAGTACTCCTGTGGATCGTCGAAACAAGAGGCTACCTTACTTACCTTCAATGGATGCTTCTCTAGAAACACAGGCCCCAACCGAGAGCGCAAGTCATGGCTGCAGTGGTATAAAGTCTGACCTAGTAGCGGCTATCTTAGACGCCAAGCTCATTCCTACACCTAACATCGCTATTGCAGATACCCCTCTGGATTTCAGTACCGAGATATTAAGAAGCAACGAAACGTACCTCTCACCCTGTTCGCATGCTTCCGGACTGAGCCGAGTGCTCCGGGATGGAAGAGATTTACTGTTCCTGAGGTCCGGAGTGGGGTGAATATGGTGACACGCTCTTTATTTTACACTGCGATCGTGCATGCTAGCTGCACCTCAACATACGGCATTAACTCCTAAATTGAGTGCAATTTATGATACCTCTCTGTTTGCTATTGATCAGTGGAACCTTAGCAAGTGGTATCGTTCAGCAACTGATCACAGTTAGACTTTTGAGAACTGCACTAAAGAGCTATCAAGTTTAAGATTGCTTTGCTTATTATTGTTAATTTTTGGTATTTCATGCTTTATGATAGTATCTAATCTGGATGGTTGGGGTCATGTTGAGATTACATTGGTTCGTTTTGTTTCCATGTTTTATTTTTCCTATTCTAGGTTCATTGAGGTCAGCATTCCTGAGTAACGCTGGGGCTAGAGTACTGGCGAGAGAATCACACCTAAGCTTATTAGGAGCAGGATTGTATGTGTATATGTTTAGCCTCAAGCTATGAGGGTCAGTCTCATGTTTTCGCAGATTTAATGCTACAGAAACATTGTTTCACAGATATCTAAATATGATTGGTGTGTATGAGAGCCGCTGCCTAAATATGGTTAATGTCTACTTCACATTAGGGGCTGTATGTTCCACTACTTACCATAATTATTGATAGGAGTGAGTGCCTTTGACCCTACGCTAGTAGAATATCAGGGTATGTATACACTATACTTATTCTATGGAGGCTTACTAATTGGCCTATGAAACATTTATTAAAGCTTATTGGTGAAGGCCTACAAGTTTCCCCTGCCAGTCCAGCTTATCAATATGCTAGTTCCAATTTGTGAAACTTTTAACATTAGTATACCCTCAGACGCACCAAAATGTTATAGTTATGTATAGACTAGAAGGAGGCCACTTGCTTGAAATTCCACTCTTATTTAATCAGTAGAGGGACTATTATTTTTTATATTATTATTATTATTTTTTTTTATTTATTACAACTTTATACTTTGAGAACTTACATAAACCCCCTAGTTAGACTGGTAGTCCCCATATATTAGAGAACATTGTGGCCTCATACACTAGTGCCAGACTATACAGATTTTAATTGAAATGTTAAATAAAAGCTGTCCCTCAACTCAACACAAGGCAGACTCAGGGATCTATGTAACCTAGATACGATCTCTTGTTGCATTGGAATATAGTGGGCTCTAAGATAGATTAAGTTACCCTATACTTTTGTTTGTGTATAGCCATATTCATAGTTGATGTGCTTTATATATCCATTTACAGGTACTGTTGTAAGGCCCAAAAGTGGCCTCATGCTAATATTACCCTCCTACTATATACTATCTTAGCTATGTTGGAGGCCCATGAGCGACCTCATTTGTTATACGGAGGTAGTAAAATAGAGGGTTCGAGATTGTTATGTTCTATGTTGCACATAAGGTATTAAATGAACAGCAGCCGGTAGTATTGTATTATATAGTTCACCACAAGTAACCACTAATATGTACGCCAATCTTAATGTTATGGAAATTACTGATTGTACTATTCTCGTACTTTTATTTACTTTCCTTCCCTTTATCAAACATACCTGTATGTATATGCATTTTTTACCCTCAATAAAAAAAAAAATTAAAAAAAATTTGAAATTATTTTGCTAGTGTAATTTATTTTCATTTTCTATCAGGCCTGTGACTGTGTCTCAGGCTCACACAGTATATACTCTGGTTCATTGCTCTGTGCCAGCCACCACTCATATCTGCTTATAACATTATTTTAAATTAAAAAAAAAAACTTTTAAATCATTTTGCTAGTGTAATCTAATTTCATTTTCTATCAGGCCTGTGTGTTTTGCTGACTTACAGAGCATACTGTGTTTAATTGCTGCCCTCCCTAGTCTATCAGCCACGACTCATATGTGTTTAACCTTTTTTTAAATTCCCAAAAAAAAAACTTTAAATCATTTTGCTAGTGTAATCTAATTTTATTTTCTATCAGGCCTGTGTGTATCTGACTTACAGAGCCTACTGTTTTTAATTGCTGCCCTTGCAAGGCTATCAGCCACGACTCATATGTGCTTAACCTTTTTCTTTAAATTAAAAAAAAATCTTGAAATCAATTTGCTAGTGTAATCTAATTTTATTTTCTATCAGGCCTGTGTGTATCTGACTTACAGAGCATACTGTTGTTAATTGCTGCCCTACGTAGCAGCCAGCCAGTGCCACCACTCATATCTGCTTAACATTATTTTAAATTTAAAAGAAAAACTTTTAAATTATTTTGCTAGTGTAATCTAATTTCAGGCCTGTGTGTTTCTCACTTACACAGCATACTGTGGTAAATTGCTGCCCTACCTACCAGCCACGACTCATATCTGCTTTACATTATTTTAAAGTTAAAAAAAAAAATTTAAATCATTTTGCTAGTGTAATCTAATTTCATTTTCTATCAGGCCTGTGTGTTTTGCTGACTTACAGAGCATACTGTGTTTAATTGCTGCCCTCCCTAGTCTATCAGCCACGACTCATATGTGTTTAACCTTTTTTTAAATTCCCCAAAAAAAAACTTTAAATCATTTTGCTAGTGTAATCTAATTTTATTTTCTATCAGGCCTGTGTGTATCTGACTTACAGAGCCTACTGTTTTTAATTGCTGCCCTTGCAAGGCTATCAGCCACGACTCATATGTGCTTAACCTTTTTCTTTAAATTAAAAAAAAATCTTGAAATCAATTTGCTAGTGTAATCTAATTTTATTTTCTATCAGGCCTGTGTGTATCTGACTTACAGAGCATACTGTTGTTAATTGCTGCCCTACGTAGCAGCCAGCCAGTGCCACCACTCATATCTGCTTAACATTATTTTAAATTTAAAAGAAAAACTTTTAAATTATTTTGCTAGTGTAATCTAATTTCAGGCCTGTGTGTTTCTCACTTACACAGCATACTGTGGTAAATTGCTGCCCTACCTACCAGCCACGACTCATATCTGCTTTACATTATTTTAAAGTTAAAAAAAAAAATTTAAATCATTTTGCTAGTGTAATTTAATTTCTTTTTCCATCAGGCCTGTGTGTTTCTGGCCCACATCATATAGTGTTACACAGATTAATTTTTTTTCCACCACTTATATCTGGTGTAACAACATTAGTGTACATTTTATGTAATTTTTTTTTAACATCAGTCCTCTTCTAGTGTTATTAAATTTTAGTTGCCAGGACAGCCAGGCTGCCATTAGTGCCAGCCTGTGTGTCAGGCTGCCAGCATATACTGTGCCTACTTCCATCCTCCTGTGCCAGTCCACAACTCCTATCTGTTGTAACATAACATTAAATTTTGTAAAAAAAAACTTTTACATCACTCTTCGAGTGTTATTTAATATTAGTTCACAGGCCAGCCTGCCACCACTAGTGCCAGCCTGTGAGTCAGGCTGCCAGTACATACTGTGCCTAGTTCTATCCTGAGTGCCATTACTCCTATCTTTTGTAACATTTTTGTAACTTTTTTAAAAACAAACTGTTACATCATTCTGCTATTGTTATTTAATTGCAGTTGCCTGCATGCCAGCCACTTGCCAACTAGTTACACCAATCATATTTGTTGTAACAGTATTGTTAATGTTTAAAATAAAAAATTGCTAAATTGTGAATCATCAGTTTGCTAGTGCCATTGAATAGCAGTTTCCTCCTGCCTGCCAGCGTGTGTGCCAGGCCCACTAGCCAACTAGTGCCACCAATCATATTTGTTGTAACATTATTGAAAATGTTTTAAATCATAACTTTTTTGACTGTGAATCTTCAGTCTCCTAGTGCCATTGAATTGCAGTTTCCTCCTGCCTGCCAGCCAGCGTGTGTGCCAGGCCCACTTGCCAACTAGTTACACCAATCATATTTGTTGTAACAGTATTGTTAAAATTTAAAATTAAAAATTGTTAGATTGTGAATCATCAGTTTGCTAGTGCCATTGAATTGCAGTTTCCTCCTGCCTGCCAGTGTGTGTGCCAGGCCCACTATCCAACTAGTGCCACCAATCATATTTTTGGTAACAGTATTGATTTTTTTTTTAAATCATAACTTTTTTGACTGTGAATCCTCAGTCTCCTAGTGCCATTGAATTACAGTTTCCTCCTGCCTGCCAGCCTGTGTGCCAGGCCCACTTGCCAACTAGTTACACCAATCATAATTGTTGTAACAGTATTGTTAATATTTAAAATTAAAAATTGTTAGATTGTGAATCATCAGTTTGCTCGTGCCATTGAATTGCACTTTCCTCCTGCCTGCCAGTGTGTGTGCCAGGCCCACTAGCCACTAGAGCCACCAATCATATTTCTTGTAACAGTATAGAATTTTTTTTAAATCATAACTTTTTTTACTGTGAATCTTCAGTCTCCTAGTGCAATTGAATTGCAGTTTCATCCTGCCTGCCAGCCTGTGTGCCAGACCCACTTGCCAACTAGTTACACCAATCATAGTTGTTGTAACAGTATTGTTAATATTTAAAATTTAAAATTGTTAGATTGTGAATCATCAGTTTGCTCGTGCCATTGAATTGCACTTTCCTCCTGCCTGCCAGCCTGTGTGTCAGGTCCACTAGCCAATTAGTGCCACCAATCATATTCCTTGTAACAGTATTGAAAAAATTGTAAATCATCACTTTTTTGACTGTGAATCTTCAGTCTCCTAGTGCCATTGAATTGCAGTTTCCTCCTGCCTGCCAGTCTGTGTGCCAGGCCGACTTGCCAACTAGTTACACCAATCATAATTGTTGTAACAGTATTGTTAATATTTAAAATTAAAAATTGTTAGATTGTGAATCATCAGTTTGCTCGTGCCATTGAATTGCACTTTCCTCCTGCCTGCCAGCCTGTGTGCCAGGCCCACTAGCCAATTAGTGCCACCAATCATATTTCTTGTAACAGTATTGAAAAAACTGTAAATCATAACTTTTTTGACTGTGAATCTTCAGTCTCCAAGTGCCATTGAATTGCAGTTTCCTCCTGCCTGCCAGCCTGTGTGCCAGGCCCACTTGCCAACTAGTTACACCAATCAAATTTGTTGTAACAGTATTGTTAATATTTAAAATAAAAAATTCTTAGATTGTGAATCACCAGTTTGCTAGTGCCATTGAATTGCAGTTTCCTCCTGCCTGCCAGCGTGTGTGCCAGGCCCACTAGCCAACTAGTGCCAACAATCATATTTCTTGTAACTGTATTGAAAAAAATTTAAATCATAACTTTTTTGACTGTGAATCTTCAGTCTCCTAGTGCCATTGAATTGCAGTTACCTCCTGCCTGCCAGCCTGTGTGCCAGGCCCACTTGCCAACTAGTTACACCAATCATATTTTTTGTAACAGTATTGTTAATATTTAAAATTAAAAATTGTTAGATTGTGAATCATCAGTTTGCTTGTGCCATTGAATTGCTGTTTCCTCCTGCCTGCCAGCGTGTGTGCCAGGCCCACTAGCCAACTAGTGCCAACAATCATATTTCTTGTAACAGTATTGAAAAAATTTAAATCATAACTTTTTTGACTGTGAATCTTCAGTCTTCTAGTGCCATTGAATTGCAGTTTCCTCCTGCCTGCCTGCCTGCCAGCCTGTGTGCCAGACCCACTTGCCAACTAGTTACACCAATCATATTTTTTTGTAACAGTATTGTTAATATTTAAAATTAAAAATTGTTAGATTGTGAATCATCAGTTTGCTTGTGCCATTGAATTGCTGTTTCCTCCTGTATGCCAGCATGTGTGCCAGGCCCACTAGCCAACTAGTGCCAACAATCATATTTCTTGTAACTGTATTGAAAAAAATTGTAAATCATAACTTTTTTGACTGTGAATCTTCAGTCTCCTAGTGCCATTGAATTGCAGTTTCCTCCTGCCTGCCAGCCTGTGTGCCAGGCCCACTTGCCAACTAGTTACACCAATCATAATTGTTGTAACAGTATTGTTAATATTTAAAATTAAAAATTGTTAGATTGTGAATCATCAGTTTGCTCGTGCCATTGAATTGCAGTTTCCTCCTGCCTGCCAGGGTGTGTGCCAGGCCCACTAGCCACTAGTGCCACCAATCATATTTCTTGTAACAGTATAGAACATTTTTTCAATCATAATTTTTTGACTGTGAATCTTCAGTCTCCTAGTGCAATTGAATTGCAGTTTCATCCTGCCTGCCAGCCTGTGTGCCAGGCCCACTTGCCAACTAGTTACACCAATCATAGTTGTTGTAACAGTATTGTTAATATTTAAAATTAAAAATTGTTAGATTGTGAATCATCAGTTTGCTCGTGCCATTGAATTGCACTTTCCTCCTGTCTGCCAGCAGGGCCGGTGCTAGGATTTTTGGCCACTCAGGCGAGGATAAATTTTGCGCCCCCCCCCCCCCAAAAAAAAAATTACATACCATTGCTGTTTTTTACTAAATGTTACAAGATGTATTAAAAAAAAAGAAAATATAATTTCCCATTACCCCATATATATATATATATATATATATATATATATATATATATATATACAGGGAGTGCAGAATTATTAGGCAAGTTGTATTTTTGAGGATTAATTTTATTATTGAACAACAACCATGTTCTCAATGAACCCAAAAAACTCATTAATATCAAAGCTGAATAGTTTTGGAAGTAGTTTTTAGTTTGTTTTTAGTTATAGCTATTTTAGGGGGATATCTGTGTGTGCAGGTGACTATTACTGTGCATAATTATTAGGCAACTTAACAAAAAACAAATATATACCCATTTCAATTATTTATTTTTACCAGTGAAACCAATATAACATCTCAACATTCACAAATATACATTTCTGACATTCAAAAACAAAACAAAAACAAATCAGTGACCAATATAGCCACCTTTCTTTGCAAGGACACTCAAAAGCCTGCCATCCATGGATTCTGTCAGTGTTTTGATCTGTTCACCATCAACATTGCGTGCAGCAGCAACCACAGCCTCCCAGACACTGTTCAGAGAGGTGTACTGTTTTCCCTCCTTGTAAATCTCACATTTGATGATGGACCACAGGTTCTCAATGGGGTTCAGATCAGGTGAACAAGGAGGCCATGTCATTAGATTTTCTTCTTTTATACCCTTTCTTGCCAGCCACGCTGTGGAGTACTTGGACGCGTGTGATGGAGCATTGTCCTGCATGAAAATCATGTTTTTCTTGAAGGATGCAGATTTCTTCCTGTACCACTGCTTGAAGAAGGTGTCTTCCAGAAACTGGCAGTGGGACTGGGAGTTGAGCTTGACTCCATCCTCAACCCAAAAAGGCCCCACAAGCTCATCTTTGATGATACCAGCCCAAACCAGTACTCCACCTCCACCTTGCCGGCGTCTGAGTCAGACTGGAGCTCTCTGCCCTTTACCAATCCAGCCACGGGCCCATCCATCTGGCCCATCAAGACTCACTCTCATTTCATCAGTCCATAAAACCTTAGAAAAATCAGTCTTGAGATATTTCTTGGCCCAGTCTTGACGTTTCAGCTTGTGTGTCTTGTTCAGTGGTGGTCGTCTTTCAGCCTTTCTTACCTTGGCTATGTCTCTGAGTATTGCACACCTTGTGCTTTTGGGCACTCCAGTGATGTTGCAGCTCTGAAATATGGCCAAACTGGTGGCAAGTGGCATCTTGGCAGCTGCACTCTTGACTTTTCTCAGTTCATGGGCAGTTATTTTGCGCCTTGGTTTTTCCACACGCTTCTTGCGACCCTGTTGACTATTTTGAATGAAACGCTTGATTGTTCGATGATCACGCTTCAGAAGCTTTGCAATTTTAAGAGTGCTGCATCCCTCTCACTATTTTTGACTTTTCTGAGCCTGTCAAGTCCTTCTTTTGACCCATTTTGCCAAAGGAAAGGAAGTTGCCTAATAATTATGCACACCTGATATAGGGTGTTGATGTCATTAGACCACACCCCTTCTCATTATAGAGATGCACATCACCTAATATGCTTAATTGGTAGTAGGCTTTCGAGCATATACAGCTTGGAGTAAGACAACATGCATAAAGAGGATGATGTGGTCAAAATACTCATTTGCCTAATAATTCTGCACACAGTGTATATATATATATACATATACACGCACACTATATATATATATATATATATATATATATATATATATATATATTTATATATATACACACATACATACAACACACTATATGTATACTGTATATATATATATATATATATATATATATAAAAAATATATAGTATATATATATATATATATATATATATATATATATATATATTACATATCAACTGCTTCTTTTTGTTTATTTTTTGTTTTTAAAGAAAAATCAGAGCAAAAAGGGGATTTTACATACACAGCAGATCAGAGATACACTTTTGTAAAAGTAGCAATGCATCCATACTTCTAAACCCCCTTCCATTACCCAGTGGCTGATCTAAGCGAAACTCACTGTAGTGGGGCAATTCAGAGGGACGCACGAAAATAAACTATTGTATACTTATAGGATAGAGGTGATTTTAGAGGTGCTTCTGAGTATTGGCCCAATAGAATTTAGTCACTGGATTTTTTTCAATTGTTGGGTTTAGACTTTTTTGGTCACTGACTGTACTCAGCAGTGCATTAGGGGAGGACTGGCAACTTCTGCACAAAGGGGCACTTTCAAATATTATATTTAATGTTTAACATTTAAAAATCAGGAGAAGAAAAACAATGAGAAGATAAATAAAATAATAATTAAACAAAATTGCATTTATACATAAACATCTCTAATATCTGTTTATGTGTATAAAAAAAACAAAGAAAATGCACAAAACTATACATTTAACGTTTTACTCAGAATCAATTCTGAGAGATCACTGAAACTGGTTACTCAACTTATGCAGTCACTGTCAGCAGGGTGTAGTGGGCAGGGGGCAATTGGTGGTGGAATTCAGGCTGGCATTAGGGGAGTACTGGCAAAGTGGCAATGGCAAACAGTTTCTTAGTTTTCATAGTGATGCTGCCCATGAGTAAATCACCATATGGTTTGTTATTAGAGCATTTGCCCAGGCCAGCCCTTGAAGTGAAATTCTCTGCTCAATATTTCATTTGCTAATTAATTATCAATGCATATGTATGCAGCATAATATTGGATGGTCCTTTACAGCAAATTATAACAGCCATGATTTCTGACACCATCCATGATTTTTCAGAAATTCCTACCCCCTACGGTACCTACCGTAACCTGGCTGACTGCTGCCTCCTGCTGCTCGGTTCTCTCAGTGACAGTCTGACAGAGTCAGACACAGTGTCTGTGAAGTCTCTCTTCTTCTCCTGCCTGGCCGATGGCCGCCCTCAACACCTCGACCGGGACCTAACTGAGACTGAGTGACTGAGCGGGCTCCGGATATGGTGGCTGGCTGTCACGCGGTAGAGACCTTCCGTTCCCTCTCACTCAGTAGTGACGTCATCAAGTAGGCAGGCTTACAGGTAGTCAGACCGTGAAAAGTCAGCAATGGCAGGCTGAGGCTGTACTGCACGCAAGGGGCCCAGGGGGCAAGTAAGCTCCGCCTCCCTCCTCGTCATCATTCACCACCAGTCCTCCTTCCACCCACTGTGCGCCTCTGAGTCTGACCGACCGTCCGTCACGGTGTTGTACTACAACAGTGTCACTGTCATTGTGTGCATAACGTAACAGACCAATTCACAGTACAATACTTTTAAAAAAAAATTTAAATGATAGGCAGCAGCCAGCAGTCGGCAATTCAGCACTGGTCTCAGCGCCCCCTAACTGCATATTGCATTATCCTATTGGCTCTAATTGTACCTAACTGCATATTGCATTATCCTATTGGCCCTAATTCTACCTAATTGCATATTACATTATCCTATTGGCTCTACTTGTACCTATTTGCATATTGCATTATCCTATTGACTCTACTTGTATCTAACTGCATATTGCATTATCCTATTGGCTATATCTGTACCTAACTGCATATTGCATTATCCTATTGGCTCTACCTGTAGCTAACTGTAAATTGCATTATTATATTGGCTCTACTTGTACCTATCTGCATATTGCATTATCCTATTGGCTCTACTTGCACCTAATTGCATATTGCATTATTCTATTATCTCTACTTGTACCTAACTGCATATTGCATTATCCTATTGGCTCTACTTGTACCTAACTGCATATTGCATTATCCTATTGGCTCTACTTGTACCTAATTGCATATTGCATTATCCTATTGGCTCTACGTGTACCTAACTGTATATTGCATTATTCTATTGGCTCTACTTGTATCTACTTGCATATTGCATTATCCTATTGGCTCTACTTGTACCTAACTGCATTTTGCATTATCCTATTGGCTCTACTTGTACCTAATTGCATATTGCATTATCCTATTATCTCTACTTGTACCTAACTGCATATTGCATTATCCTATTGGCTCTACTTGTACCTAACTGCATATTGCATTATCCTATTGGCTCTACTTGTACCTAACTTCATATTGCATTATCCTATTGGCTCTACTTGTACCTAATTGCATATTGCATTATCCTATTGGCTCTACTTGTACCTAATTGCATATTGCATTATCCTATTGGCTCTACTTGTACCTAACTGTATATTGCATTATCCTATTGGCACTACGTGTACCTAATTGTAAATTGCATTATCCTATTGGCTCTACTTGTATCTACTTGCATATTGCATTATCCTATTGGCTCTACTTGTACATAACTGCATATTGCATTATTCTATTGGCCCTACTTGTACCTAACTGCATATTGCATTATCCTATTAGCTCTACTTGTACCTAATTGTATATTGCATTATTCTATTGGCTCTACATGTACCTAATTGCATATTGCATTATCCTATTGGCTCTACTTGTACCTAACTGTATATTGCATTATCCTATTGGCTCTACTTGTACCTAATTGCATATTGCATTATCCTATTGGCTCTACTTGTACCTAATTGCATATTGCATTATCCTATTGGCTCTACTTGTACCTAACTGTATATTGCATTATCCTATTGGCACTACGTGTACCTAATTGTAAATAGCATTATCCTATTGGCTCTACTTGTATCTACTTGCATATTGCATTATCCTATTGGCTCTACTTGTACATAACTGCATATTGCATTATTCTATTGGCTCTACTTGTACCTAACTGCATATTGCATTATCCTATTGGCTCTACTTGTACCTAATTGCATATTGCATTATCCTATTGGCTCTACGTGTACCTAACTGTATATTGCATTATTCTATTGGCTCTACTTGTATGTACTTGCATATTGAATTATCCTATTGGCTCTACTTGTACCTAACTGCATTTTGCATTATCCTATTGGCTCTACTTGTACCTAATTGCATATTGCATTATCCTATTATCTCTACTTGTACCTAACTGCATATTGCATTATCCTATTGGCTCTACTTGTACCTAACTGCATATTGCATTATCCTATTGGCTCTACTTGTACCTAATTGCATATTGCATTATCCTATTGGCTCTACTTGTACCTAATTGCATATTGCATTATCCTATTGGCTCTACTTGTACCTAACTGTATATTGCATTATCCTATTGGCACTACGTGTACCTAATTGTAAATTGCATTATCCTATTGGCTCTACTTGTATCTACTTGCATATTGCATTATCCTATTGGCTCTACTTGTACATAACTGCATATTGCATTATTCTATTGGCTCTACTTGTACCTAACTGCATATTGCATTATCCTATTGGCTCTACTTGTACCTAATTGTATATTGCATTATTCTATTGGCTCTACATGTACCTAACTGCATATTCCATTATCCTATTGGCTCTACCTGTACCTAACTGTATATTGCATTATCCTATTAGCTCTACCTGTACCTAACTGCATATTGCATTATCCCATTGGCTCTACTTGTACCTAACTGCATATTGCATTATCCTATTAGCTCTACCTGTACCTAACTGCATATTGCATTATCCCATTGGCTCTACTTGTACCTAACTGCATATTGCATTATCCTATTGGCTGTACCTGTACCTAACTGCATATTGCATTATCCTATTGGCTCTACTTCTACCTAATTGCATATTGCATTATCCTATTGGCTCTACTTGTACCTAACTGCATATTGCATTATCCTATTGGCTCTACTTCTACCTAATTGCATATTGCATTATCCCATTGGCTCTACTTGTACCTAATTGCATATTGCATTATCGTATTGGCTCTACTTGTACCTAACTGCATATTGCATTATCCTATTGGCTCTACTTGTACCTAACTGCATATTGCATTATCCTATTGGTTCTACTTGTACCTAACTGCATAATGCATTATCCTATTGGCTCTAATTCTACCTAATTGCATATTACATTATCCTATTGGCTCTACTTGTACCTATTTGCATATTGCATTATCCTATTGGCTCTACTTGTATCTAACTGGATATTGCATTATCCTATTGGCTCTACCTGTACCTAACTGCATATTGCATTATCCTATTGGCTCTACCTGTACCTATCTGTATATTGCATTATCCTATTGGCTCTACCTGTACCTAACTGTATATTGCATTATCCTATTGGTTCTTCTTGTACCTAATTGCATATTGCATTATCCTATTGGTTCTGCTTGAACCTAATTGCATATTGCATTATCCTATTGGCTCTACATGTACCTAACTGCATATTGCATTATCCTATTGGCTCTACTTGTACCTAACTGCATATTGCATTATCCTTTTGGCTCTACTTGTACCTAACTGCATATTGCATTATCCTATTGGCTCTACTTGTACCTAACTGCATATTGCATTATCCTATTGGCTCTACTTGTACCTAACTGCATATTGCATTATCCTATTGGCTCTACCTGTACCTAACTGCATATTGCATTATCCTATTGGCTCTACCTGTACCTAACTGCATATTGCATTATCCTATTGGCCCTGCCTGTAGCTAACTGTATATTGCATTATCCTATTGGCTCTACTTGTTGTACCTAATTTAGTTGTGGGAAGAGAAAAAAAAAAAAGTGAAAATATTGTTATGTAGAGTCGAACCTCAACTCCAATGAGTATGAACAAACAATTTAAATGTGTAAAAAAAATTAAAAAAAACACAATGAAAAAATTATGTGTTATATATGGTCGAATGCTCAATTTGATTAAATACTCATGCAGTGATAAATCAATTTAATTGTGGGGACATAAATAAAAAAAAATGTGTGATATATAGAGTTGAACTTTGATTCCAATCAATGTGATGACATTTTCATATAGTGATATTCAATTTAATTGTAGGGGAAGAACAAAACCACCAAAGGAAAATTTTACCGTTTATCAACAAATGCATAATAAAGACAATGCAATAGCACTTACTCTATATCATGTGACAGTTATCAGCCTATCACAGACTCGTATATGTAGACAGTGTGAACTCCTGCACATGCTCAACAGAAGCTGGTGCCTAAAGAAGTGGGCATATAAAAATACTCTGCCCAATAGCAGAAGTAAGCTGGAAATTTCTTTAAAATTGCTGTATCTGATTCATGAAATTTGTTTTTTTATTTTAGTGTCCCCCAAGGATTGGATTCACCTCTCCAGTTTCAACAATGCACCTAGGTCCAGTTTGACTTCCAGGAAACTTGAAAAATCCTCTGTTTTATATGGTTGACAATAGGTCTTTTAAACTGACTACAGCAGATCTTCCATCTATAAGCAATGCATTGGCCGTGATTTTACCTCTTTTGAACTCTGAATGCAGCCTGTTCACTTAAAGTGAAGGTAAAGTCAAGCTAACTGCGTTACGGCAATTGAATAATTGCATAAAATAAGCCTAAGTTTCATTCATGGATTCGTCAATCAACGCTTATTTAGCAGTTATAATACCTTATAAATTATATATGTATTAACGCCGTTCGTCCGCCCACATTATTCTAATTTTTCATCATTGATGACGATTTATACAATTTCCAATCAACGCTGCCCCCCCCGGGTGTTCAACCACCTTTACAAATATGCCCATTGTATAATGTGCGCATGCGCAATATAATTAGCGCATGCGGACAAAAATACTGATTTGTTTTCTGTGTATATGTGCGTTCATGAGTCGCGCATGTTTTGTTATGGGAGGACTTGGTGACGGTACAGATTTTTAAACTTGTATAAAATAACACATCTTTTTTTTTTTTTTTTTTTAATTTAAACTTAGCGACAATGTTTACTAAGACTTAAAGGGACATGAAACCCAAAACAATTATTTCATGATTCAGATAGAGAATACAATTTTAAACAACTTTCTAATTTACTTCTATTATCTAATCTGTTTTATTCTCTTGGTATCATTTGTTGAAGGAGCAGCCATGCATTACTGGTTTCTAACTGAGCACATGGGTGAGCCAATGACAATCAGTTTATATATGCAGCCACCAATCAACAACTAGAACCTAGGTTCTCTGCTGCACATGAACTTTCCTAGATAAACATTTCAGCAAAGGATAACAAGAGAAGGAAGCAAATTAAATAATAGAAGTAAATTGGAAAGTTGTTTGAAATTGTATTCTCTATCTGAATCATGAAATAAAATGTTTGGGTTTCATGTCCCTTTAATTTAAGCGTAGCATAGATCCAGAATTGTTAACATTACCTTAACTTTAAGCAAACTACTATCTAGCTAAATAGTGAACAGTTTGCATAAACATAGGAAACAGAGAGACATAAGAACAGGGGCTGACTGAGACCAATCAGGGCCCCCACTGTCTCACACTGTCACAAATGTATTCAAGTTAATGCAAATGAACATGGTAGCCTCCCTGCCCTGCCCTGCCCCCTCAGGCTCTCAAACCTCCATGGCCAGGACCCCAACAGAAAGGGCCAGAGACAAGGCCCCCAACAGAAAGGGCCAGACCTCACACTCCATGGCGTTTACAGTGACATACCCCCAACAGGATCCCCCCATACTATAGGGTCCCCCGAGCAGCAAACCCCACATCCAGGCACAATGCCCGAACCTCAGTCCAGGTCCAATTTGACCAGCTCAGCTGATCAGTCTGCCCCTGCATAAGAAGTCAGTTTAGTGTTACAGAATGAAGTGAATTTAAACAAGTTTAGTAAGGAAATTATTATTTATTATTGCAGTATTTAGTTGGAGTTAATGTACATTTTGTACCACTAGGTGATGCTGCTACATCATTAACTATCACTGTGAACACTATGAATGATCAATGTAAAAATGTTACACACTGAACTTTATGAATGATCAAATTTAACAGAGTCTATCCTTTATAAGAAAGCTAAACATAAACCTGTAATGCTGAAAGAATAATAGTGCAATAGACTGAGTTTCAGCCTATACTTGAAAACCTTGGTGGGACACAGAACATGTATTCTAAGATGACGAACTAGTGTGAACATGAAGCAATAAACACACATTTTACTTTCTATAGTTAGCTTCTTACACCAAAACGTTGTTTTGCATTAAATTCAAGTAGCTTTTAATTGTATATTTATTTTGCAAGGAATTAGTGCTGTGTACCAAACACAGATGAATACTATAGAGGCCAAGATACCAGACATCAGCCCTTGCACTCCCATAAGAAACCTTTACTTACACATTATACCTGTGTATATCTAACCACATACCCTAAATCTCTGTTAATCTGCCAATCACTGCAAAGCAGACAGTTTTCAGGCTATTTGGTCAATGCAAGTTGTGTTCATTTGAAAAATCAGGCCTATAATGTCCATTTGAACTTTATAGGGTAAAAACGTCACTATATTGTTAAACAGTATTTAAAAAAAAAAACATTTATTTTTAATTTACTCTCTAAAAATAGCAGTGAATTGGATAAAAAAACACTCCAGTCACATACTGGTTTTGGACTAATGTTGCATGAGCCATAGTGAACATTTTGAATTCTGCATAACAAAAACACCAGAGGCTGTTCAGTGTAATCTTCATTATTTTATATTATTTATATTTATTTGTTTGCTAATCAGAAACGTAAGGCTAGATTACGAGTGGAGCGCTAACAGTTGCATGTGAGCGATATCAGGTTTATCGCGGGTGTTTGCGTGCGTCGGAACTACTGTGCAATTTCAGAGCTCTGGTTAACTGTTACGCTCAAATAAAAAGTTGCACAAAAAACATCAAAAATAAATGTAAAAGTATAGTTACATTCATAATAAAACTGTCTAAGCAAAGTGTCATTTCTTCAGTGTTGTCACATGAAAAGATATAATAAAGTATTTACAAAAATGTGAGGGGTGTACTCACTTTTGTGAGATACTGTATATACAGTATGTGTGTACAGATATATTAATGTATTTATGTGTTTTACTGTATATTTACTGTACATATTTAACATTCCAATGTTCTTCACTTACAAGATAATGTCCTTTTTATTTATTTATTTATATATATATATATATATATATACACTAGTCCTACACTAGTCCTAAAGCCCGTTCACACGGGCCATTTTTTGCAGTACAGCGGTCCCACCCCTTGCGCTCTCTCCCTCCCCCTCTCTTTTGCTCTCTCTCTCTCCCCCTCTCTTTTTTTCTCTCTCTCCCCCTCTCTTTTGAGCTTTCTCTCTCCCCTCTCTCTTTTGAGCTTTCTCTCTCCCCCCTCTCTTTTGAGCTCTCTCTCCCCCTTCTCTTTTGCGCTCTCTCTCTCACCCTCTCTTTTGCGCTCTCTCTCTCCCCCCTCTCTTTTGTGCTCTCAACGTCAGAAGCGTCTTACCTGGGCTAAAGAAAAACAGACCTGGTCTGTTGCTCAGTGGTCCAAAGTCCTCTTTTCTGATGAGAGCAAATTTTGCATCTCATTTGGAAACCAAGGACCCAGAGTATGGAGGAAGAATGGAGAGGCACACACTGCAAGATGCTTGAAGTCCAGTGTGAAGTTTCCACAGTCTGTGTTGATTTAGGGAGCCATGTCATTTGCTGGTGTTGGTACACTGTGCTTCATTAAGTCCAGGGTCAACGCAGCCGTCTACCAGGAGATTTTGGAGCACTTCATGCTTCCTTCCGCAGACGAGCTCTATGGGGATGCTGACTTCATTTTCCAGCAGGACTTGGCACCTGCCCACACTGCCAAAAGCACCAAAACCTGGTTCAATGACCGTGGGATTACTGTGCTTGATTGGCAAGCAAACTCGCCTGACCTGAACCCCATAGAGAATCTATGGGGCATTGCCAAGAGAAAGATGAGAGACATGAGACCGAACAATGCAGAAGAGCTGAAGGCCGCTATTGAAGCATCCTGGTCTTCCATAACACCTCCGCAGTGCCACAGGCTGATAGCTTCCATGCCACGCCGCATTGAGGCAGTAATTGCTGCAAAAGGGGCCCAAACCAAGTACTGAGTACATACAGAATGCATGCTTATACTTTTCAGAGGTCCGATATTGTTCTATGTACAATCCTTGTTTATTGATTGCATGTAATATTCTAATTTTCTGAGATTGTGGATTTGGGGTTTTCATGAGCTGTAAGCCATAATCATCACAATTATGACAAATCACGGCTTGAACTATCTTGCTTTGCATGAAATGAGTCTATCTCTTATATTAGATTCACCTTTTAAGTTGCATTAGTGAAATAAATTAACTTTTGCACGATATTCTAATTTTTCAAGTTTCACCTGTATGTATGTATATATATATATATATATATATATATATATATATATATATATATATAGTCCACGTCTGGTTGCCCCTTTTTCCCATAGGGAAACTTAATACAAACAGAGAGAAGCACACTCACAGGAGTGAACAACCGGCTCAATACCATTTTTATCCTGTTCTATGGCGATTTACCACCTGGGTGTAACTTCTTTTAGCCCAGAAATGCTTTTCACAGAGTAGAACTTTCCTGTAGCATATCAGTCTGATCCCGCCTATTACGGTTAGTTCAGTGCCAAATTACCAGGCAATTCCTCTCTGAACAAGGAACACAGCAACCCCAGATGATCGTTTCGGCCTTCATTGGGCCTCGACAGCGAGGTGTAGCAGTATTACTCTAAGCACACTGAGCAAGGAGTCCACGTCTGGTTGCCACTTTTTCTCATAGGGAGACTAAATACACACAGAGAGAAGTGCACTCACAGGAATGAACAACCAGCTCTATACCATTGTTAGCCTGTTCTATGGCAATTTACCACCGGGGTGCAACTTCTTTTAGCCCAATAATGCTTTTTACAGAGTAGAACTTTCCTGTAGTATATCAGTCTGATCCCGCCTGTTACGGTCAGTCCAATGCCGAAATACCAGGCAATTCCTCTCTGAACAAGGAACACAACAATCCCAGACGATATAAAACATATAGCAAAGGGGATGGGAGACGAGGTCTTACGCGTTTCGGCAGAATGCCACCTTAAACATAGACCCTAGTCTCTCATCTCATAGCCCCACATTTATTGTGATAGATGAGCAATCTAAAAGGATCAGGACCTCTCACATTCATGTGGCAGAGCAATACATTTAAAGGGGACACACAGAAATATTCTAGATTAACAAAAGGCCTAAGCAATGTTCATGAAAATAACTATTCTAAAACATCAGATTTAAAAAGTTATGTCTAGAAGATTTTATCATATACTCTAGAGTTATAATCATATACAATAACTTTATATGTTAAAATTCATTGTGCCTATAAGTCTGAATTTCTAAGTGATTTTTGCACATCCAGTGTACTCAAATTACGATTTACGCTGTGCATATTTAAAGGGACAGTCTGCTCCAGAATTTTTATTGTTTAAAAAAATAGATAATGCCTTTTTGCATAACTAACACGGTTATATTAATATACTTTTTACCTCTGTGATTACCTTGTATCTAAGCCTCTGCAGTCTAACCCCTTATCTCAGATCTTTTGACAGAATTGCATTTTAGCCAATCAGAGCTGACTCCTAGATAACTCCATGGGCGTGAGCACAATGTTATCTATATGGCACACATGAACTAACGCCTCTAGCTGTAGAAAACTTTCAAATGCATTTGGATAAGAGACGGCCATCAAGGGCTTTCAACTAAGATTACGAAGAGAACTAAGCAAATGTGATGATAAAAGTGAATTGGAAGTTGTTTAAAATTACATGCCCTATCTGAATCATGAAAGATCATTTTGACTAGACTGTCCCTTTAATACAATTTATTCCTGTGTAATTTACTCACCAATTTTACGTTTTTGGTAAAATACGATATTTGGTGAAGAGTTTTGTTACTATTTTTTATGCACCTTAACGATACAAATTTTCCCTGCTTATTTTTGTGTAAATGGTTCAATTATTTGTATTGTGTGATGTTTAAAATACAAATTTTACTGTGCACTTTTCATACAAACATGCAGTATACGCCCCTTAGCTAGAAACCCTGTTTTCAGGGTAAAAAGTGGCTTTAAATAATTTCATCAGGGAAATAGGACCGACGAGCATTTTTTAATAATTTCACCAGCCAAGAGAGCTTTAGCTCATCGGGCCCTAAGTCAGAAGAGCTTCAATACCTCCACCTTTTCATGGCCGCCTAATTTATTCAATGACGCTCCTGTGGAGACCTGGTGGCCGAATTATCAAGCTCCGAATGGATGCCCCTGTTTCCGCGCAAACCTTAAGGCTCGCTGGAAACAGCAGTTATGAAGCAGTGGTCTTAAGACCGCTGCTCCATAACTGGTCCGCCTGCTCTGAGGCTGCAGACATCAATCTGCCCGATCCTATACAATCGGTCTGATTGACACCCCCTGCTAGAGGCCGATTGGGGCAGCATTGCACAAGTAGTTCAACAATGTCTGTCAGACATGATCCTCTGAGCGGATCATGTCAGACAGACTGATGATAAATTGGCCCCCTAGCGTGAAGAGTAAGTTAATAAAAAATGTGCACCAAACAGAGCATAAATACATTAAAATAAAGTGTTACACTCATATATACACATCACATATATGTGATAAAAAATCATTATATAAGTATAAGGTTATATATATATGTGTGTGTGTGTGCGCGCACGTATACATGTGTATATACATTTGTATTTTTATATACATACATATACACACATCATTTTTATTTACTTTTACTATTTTTCAATGTGTTTTACTGTCTATTTAATGTATAAATATTTAACATTCCAATGTTCTTCAAAATGTTCTTAGTATTATATATATATATATATATATATATACCTGTATATAGTCATATAGATATATAGGTATAGATATATATTCTTCAAGTGTTTTTTTTTTTAAAGTCTATGCATTAACACGGTCACGATATTGAAGTCCTGAAGTTAGCATGTATCGGGTTTCGTTCCTGTGCAAACAATTTACTTTCAACGCAGGTTAGCGCATGTTAAAAGTTTACTTCTATCAGTGTTTGCGAACGAGCCGAATCGCTAAATAGTGTGTCACTTGCAATCTGCCCAATAATCAAAGTTTATATTAAATTTGATTTATGTTTTCTTAACTCTAAAAACAGTTGTTAGGTGTAGAGCAAATCAGTGAGTTTGCGATGCTGTTTTTTTACAGCACCATAAACAGTTGCATCTCAGA
Source organism: Bombina bombina (assembly GCF_027579735.1). Lineage (NCBI taxonomy): Eukaryota > Metazoa > Chordata > Amphibia > Anura > Bombinatoridae > Bombina > Bombina bombina. Next base: position 108,562,931 of record NC_069499.1, on the reverse strand, counting down.
CTGTATTTTTCAGCCCACATCAACTGGACCAGCTTATGGGCGACTTTTCTTTACATCTAAACCAAGAGGATGGGCATAATGTACATAATGGTGTTAACATTGAGTTCCATAAGCCTGATGAACGTTCTGCACATTACTAAAAAGATGCATGAATTTTTTATGATACATTTAAAAGACAATACAAAATGAACAATGAGATTTCTGACAATTATCTGGCAGCTCAGGCAGACCGCAGTGCAATTGTTTTTTATGATACACTTTGACAAAAGGCACAATAGTTACGATTACATAACTTTGACAAAACACAGTTGCACCGACTGTAAAGGGATCTTTCTATGAATTAGCACCTACAATAAAGAGGAATATATATTTTACCAGGATTTTCAAAGGGTAAACTCTTAAACTGCTGTAAATTTGTAAAACCCTGTAAACTGTGCTAACAATAAAATAGGGTTAATTTACTTACATGTACAGATATGTAAAGCACAGCTTTCTGGTGTATACTGACAGTTTCAGGGGTGATCTTTCTCTGTGCAGAGGAATAAGAGTGGTGGTCTGAGTGCCCAGAGAACGTTATGTATGTAGGATTTTTGTAAGTAGCATTTCGCTTTGCGTTTTGTGATTTACTAATAAATTACACTTGTGCCTATGTTTGTGCGTTTTGTTTCTTTTGTGTCTTCTAGATAGTTTTACTTTCAACTTGTAATATGAGCACTTCCTGATGCGCGAATAAAGCATACTTTTTTTTTTTAAGCTGGGCCCCCACCCTCAGGGGCCCAGTCACAGTTTCGACCTCTGCACCCCCTGTAGTTTCGTCCCTGCTTCTAGCAGAGTTAGAGAGCGAACGGGAGCGATAAATACCACTCCACTAGTAATTTGGCCCTAAATAGGTTGTATATAGGTTGCTAACCCAACAAAGGTATGAGTACATGGAATAAATTATTTGAAATGCATCACATACTCATATTCACCCACCTATACTCATAGAACTCACCTATAAGCATATGGGTAGGTGACTTTAAGGCCATATATTTTACTTAAAGGGATATGAAAGTCAAGTTGAACTTTCATATATAATAAAATACTTTATTCTTCATTTGTTTATGAACAGAATCCAAGACTTACATATGTTGTCAAAGATCACCTTTTAGTTACTCTAAGTAGCACAATCTGCCAGCTTAGTAAGTTAGTTAAGACCACTCCACCTAAAGTTCACATAATGAATATGTTACATTTATTTACTAATGTCCATTGTTGACCTGGAATAGCTGAGCCATCACCTCAGGTGATTCTTCTCATGAAAATAACAGAGTGTGTCAGCAGTAGCCTTCAGAAAACCATAAAATTCCTAGCAATAAATAGATTTTGTGGTTAAAAGGGCTACAAAAACTCTTAGGTAATTTAAATGTAATTCTATTTTATGGTCTTTTTTTACATTCTCCCACAAACAGAGACTGCATTTAATGTATAAAATCTTAACCTTGGGCAGAGTAAAGGGTAAACAATATTCAGTGTCCTTGACAAAGGCTTAATCAGGAGAACCTGAACTGTGTTAGCTGCATCTGTACAGAGGTTACAATCTGCATTTAAAAGATGTGAAATTCAAAGCTAGAAATAAAAGGCACCAAAACTAAATATTTATTTTATCCCATTAGAAACCCAACTCTGATGACATTAACCTCACATATGTTAAAACTTCAATGTCAACAAAATGTATTCTACCAATTAGAAAAAAGTAATTCAAAATTAAATCTGATTAATAATTATAGTAAACTAGTAATGTGGCCTTCCTAGTCTTAATCAATTACAAAAGACACTTGAGATGGTTCCAGCTTGCGCACATAACTCTATTATCCTGGACTCAGTCGTAGTAAAATAATCTCAAGGCTTGTGCACAGCTAGAGTCTGGCCTTAGATATAGTGACTAAAAGAGCCAGTAACGCAACCCCTACAATTGGAGATGATCACTCATTAGAAAGAAGGAAACTTCCTCTTTAAAATGAGATGTCACATGATAGTCTGGTTATTAAGTGATTAATGTAGAAGCATAGATGGCAAAGATATAGGCCCAATTGGTCTTTACATTTTTTCTATAAAGTGTAACATTAATTAGTACATAGGATAGCATTATGCTTATCACAGGCATTCTGGGAATCACCCACAGTGTTTGTCTTTAGCACACCTGGGGCTGAAAGTATTTTTCAGAAAAGGAATACTGCTGAAAAAAGGGTTTATAGTCTTCATGTTAAAGCAGGGGTAATCAATCTTGGCTCTCCAGAGGTTTTGGAACTACATTTCCCATGATGCTCATCCAGCTTAAAGTGTATGAGCATCATGGGAAATGTAGTTCCAAAACCTCTGGGGAGCCAACGTTGATCACCCCTGCTTTAACATGAAGATCATGAACCCTTGTTCCAGCAGTATTCCTTTTATGAAAAATATTTTCAGCCCCAGCTTTATTTGGTCCCTTAATAGCATATCACATTTCTGTGCTAGTGTCTTAGCCCCCTAAATGAATAGTCATGTTGAGAAGAATTTTTTAGTTCAGCATAGTATTTCTATAGCAGATACTAGAGTATAATGTAAAGAGCATAAACAGTCCCAAAAGTTTCATTACTGGACCTTCCATTAACATCCCATAGTTGCATGAGATGCCCAATACATACAATTTTGTATATCAAAAGAAGAAGCTCTTGCAAAGCTAAAAACAAGCACCACTATGGAGTTATGTTTGAAATACAGTTAATGTAAATGTCTGTTTTGTTATTGGAAAATAGTCTTATTGGATAAAATGGAAGGTGTCTTGATAAACTATGGGTTGGTCGTGGTCATTCTGGGGGCATTGACAGGATTTTTGTTACTTAGATTACTGAAGCATTAATGCACAATTCATAACAACCCTGTGAAGTATTTTGCAGTGGCGTCCTCACCTTTTTTGTCTTTTACATTTTTTCACATTTTCTTTTTGCTTATTTTGTGTGGACTGTTTTGTCAAGGCAGTTTTTTTTCTGTTCTAATTAGTTTGTCCTGTGATTTTTAGAAGCTATTTTCGTAATGTCACTATCTTTCACACTGTAGCTCATTTTGTGCCAGATTACGAGTGGAGCACAAACAGGCGATTTGCGCTTATCAAGTTTACTGCTGGTATTATGAGTTCAAGTAAACACGATCGCTTGAGCGCAATTGCAATTTACGCTAGAATGATTACTGTGTCCCCAGAGCTCTGGTTAACTGTTTCACAAAACAAAAATGTTGCACAAAACACATAAAAAATACACTCATAATAACACCATCTAATAAAAATCATTTATAAAAAATATTGACGAAAAATTATAAAGGCTCAAAGATATGAAGTCTCGGGTGTTAGAAAAAAAAAAAAAGACAGACAAAGGGCTTTAACATTTAGATACATACATATAGATATCTAAACATGTATATGTATGTATATAAAAATATGTGTCTATATATGTGTACATAAGTATTGTTACGTGTATATACAGACATATATACACATGTAAACAAATAAATACATATGTACACACATAAGACGTATATAAATGCATTGGAGCTCTTTGCAGTTAAGTAGATGAAAACATGCAAAAGCATATTTATGCAAAATTCCTAATTAATAAAGATTTTAACTATGTATTTACTGTAAACATTTCACATTCCAATGTTCTGCACATAGCAGAATATGTTCTAAGTATTTATAGATATTTCTATATACTATATACTATATATATATATATATATATATATATATATATATCTGTATAATCATCTATATATATAGAAGTATAAATATATATTGCACCAAAATATCATCAGATATACTGTATGTAGAAATGTTTGTTTATGAATAAATAGAGCATATTCCGCTATGTGAAGAACATTGGAATGTGAAATATTCATTTTTTCATGTTGGGTTAGCGCACATGAGAATATGGGATCGGGTTTGCGATCGAGTACAGTGTTTTTTCCCCCCACTCTTTTTGCTCCATTGACTTCTATGGGGGAATACGTTTGCTGGGTTAGCAGCAATCGAAAACAGTTTACTTTCAACTCATAATACGAGCGCAACCGACACGCGTGCAAAAGCTTACTTCTCACGCAGTTAACGCTAGAGTGGGAGCACTAATTAGCGCTCCAATTGTAATCTGGCCCTTAATGAGCCAAGAGTTGAACAGTTCCAAAAAAATCGAATGCTGCTCCATTAATAATAATGTGACTCCATCCCAGCTCGTGGATGAGAGGGGCGGGTACTACTTATTTTTTAATAACAATATTTGAATTAGTCTGGAACATTGCCTACAGGATGTTATTTGCTATTTTCCTGTTATATGAATGTCCAACCTGCAGCAGTAAATGATCCTGTCTGGTGCCTGTGCATTGGTCCTATGAGAAGCAGTGCTAGATCAACAACGCCAACACCACATTTATTAATAAGGTACTTAGATTCTCCCTAAGTTTTATCCCCAAATTGCCTGCAATGTCACCACCAGTCATTGAAAGACATTACTGAGATGTCAAATTTGCAGAACACAGAATGAAATTATAAAGATGGCACTGACAAGAGGTAGGCACCCCTAGACAGTGGAATACATTGTCAAATGAAAATACAGTACTGTATTTGGGTAAGAGCAGGTTTATAACCTTGTTTACTAATCAGCTAATTATTTCACCTGTGCTTCAGTTCAGATATCATGAAAATCTGGCCTGTTTGGGAAGCGTGAGGACAGGTTTGAAAGCACTGGTACTAGTGCAAACTAGCCCGTGTATATTAGTCTGTTTCATCACTTACTCAATGTACACAACTTTTATTTGGATAAAATAAAACAGACAGCAAAAAATCTTTTTTGCTGCTGTCACTGATAAAAATATTACACCAAGTTTCCAAAAAACTAAATTCTAGAAGACCACTGATACTAAAATATATATAATTATAATAATAGTTACTAATGAGGTATGGTACTAACTGAACATCTGAACACCAAAATGATATTACCCTAAAAAAGGCTTCCCATAATTCAAAGTGTTCTAAATTAACCTTCAAATTAATTTCCTTTTCCTCGGTGTAAACAAGGTTCCACAAAAGAAAAATCACTACTACTGTGTAGCGCTTGGTAAAAAAAATGTAAGCTAAGACATGTTAGGAAGTAGAGATCTGGCAACTGTGTTATATTCACCAGAGTAGCATGACAGTCTCAGCCTGTGCACATAAGGACAGAACTTTACTCTTTAAAAAAAATAAAAAAAAATAGGGGTAAAATATATCTGAAATATTGTGCTTTTTTGCATACATTTTATATGGAATTATACTGCAAAATCCACCTGCTATTTATTAGTTCTATTTGATATTTACATCATGAAAATATAATTCTCTAAACATGACACATGTACAGTTGTGTCTGAGGTAAAAAAAAAAGATATATATACATCATTCATACGAGGAATGTATATTGATTGCTTCATCTTGTAAGTGATTTATTTCCTGGTGTCCCATGAGCAGATACACTCTGTGCAAGGCTTTCTGGTGGTAAATTATGGAAGTGTCACTCCCCAGACAGATGTCACTGACACTCAAGCGCATTCTCAGCATCCCAGATGGAATCATGGCACAGCACAGAGCAAAACATTAATGTTACAGATATGTCTACAAGTGCTGCTTATTTACTGTGTCTGCTGTTAGGACTCATATGTTTTACTTAGTTTGTTACTGAATCACCCATAAATGCTATGGTCTAGAATTATAACCATTCCCCTCAATTTTTCCACTTCAGACATTGTTACATCTTGATCTTACAGCTTGTTAATATATATATAAAATGTATATGATTGTCATTGAAGACAAACTTCAAGGGACAGGAAACTCCAAAATTTATTTCATGATTCAGAAAGAACATTTGAAACAACTTTCCAATTTACTTCTGTTATCAAATTTGCCTTATTCTCTTATTTTCCTTTACTGAAGGGCCAGCATTACACTAATTGACACTGTCTTTGAGAAAGTGCCACAATGGCGTGAAACGCGTCAGGTGACATAGGCTGTGTTCCATAATACCTACACTCCTCCATTTGTGTCCACTGAATTTTAAGTTTTTAACGTTGTTTCAATAAATCTTACACTACTACTGGCAGCTGGCTTAACACATTTACGGCTAGATTTAGAGTTTTGTCGGTAACGACCCGCGTAGCTAACGCTGGCTTTTTTTCCCTGCACCTTTTAAATACCGCTGGTATTGAGAGTTCACAGAATGGCTGCGTTAGGCTCAAAAAAAGGAGCGTAGAGCATAATTTACCGCCACTGCAACTCTCAATACCAGCGGTGCTTACGGACGCGGCCAGCTTCAAAAACGTGCTCGTGCACGATTCCCCCATAGGAAACAATGGGGCAGTTTGAGCTGAAAAAAAACCTAACACCTGCAAAAAAGCAGCGTTCAGCTCCTAACGCAGCCCCATTGTTTCCTATGGGGAAACAGTTTCTAAGTCTGCACCTAACACTCTAACATGTACCCCGAGTCTAAACACCCCTAACCTTACACTTATTAACCCCTAATCTGCCGCCCCCGCTATCGCTGACACCTGCATATTTTTTTAACCCCTAATCTGCCGCTCCGTATACCGCCGCAACCTACGTTATCCCTATGTACCCCTAATCTGATGCCCCTAACACCGCCGACCCCTATGTTATATTTATTAACCCCTAATCTGCCCCCCCCCAACGTCGCCGCTACCTACTTACAATTATTAACCCCTAATCTGCCGACCGGACCTCACCGCTACTCTAATAAAGTTATTAACCCCTAAAGCTAAGTCTAACCCTAACCCTAACACCCCCTAAGTTAAATATAATTTAAATCTAACGAAATAAATTAACTCTTATTAAATAAATGAATCCTATTTAAAGCTAAATACTTACCTGTAAAATAAACCCTAATATAGCTACAATATAAATAATAATTATATTGTAGCTATTTTAGGATTTATATTGATTTTACAGGCAACTTTGAAATTTATTTTAACTAGGTACAATAGCTATTAAATAGTTAATAACTATTTAATAGCTACCTAGCTAAAATAATTACAAATTTACCTGTAAAATAAATCCTAACCTAAGTTACAATTAAACCTAACACTACACTATCAATAAATTAATTAACTAAACTACCTACAATTATCTACAATTAAACCTAACACTACACTATCAATAAATTAATTAAATAAAATACCTACAAATAAATACAATTAAATAAACTAACTAAAGTACAAAAAATAAATAAAGAACTAAGTTACAAAAAATAAAAAAATATTTACAAACATAAAAATATTACAACAATTTAAAGCTAATTACACCTACTCTAAGCCCCCTAATAAAATAACAAAGCCCCCCAAAATAAACAAATGCCCTACCCTATTCTAAAATACAAATAGAAAAGCTCTTTTACCTTACCAGCCCTTAAAAGGGCCTTTTGCGGGGCATGCCCCAAAGAATTCAGCTCTTTTGCCTGTAAAAAAAACATACAATACCCCCCCAACATTACAACCCACCACCCACATACCCCTAATCTAACCCAAACCCCCCTTAAATAAACCTAACACTAAGCCCCTGAAGATCTCCCTACCTTATCTTCACCACGCCAGGTATCAGTGATCAGTCCAGGCTCCGAAGTCTTCATCCAAGCCCAAGCGGGGGCTGAAGATGTCCATGATCCGGCTGAAGTCTTCATCCTATCCGGGCAGAAGAGGAGATCCGGACCGGTAGACATCTTCATCCAAGCGGCATCTTCTATCTTCTTCCATCCGACGACGAGCGGCTCCATCTTCAAGACCTCCGGCGCGGATCCATCCTCTTCTTCCGACGTCCTAACACAGAATGAAGGTTCCTTTAAGGGACGTCATCCAAGATGGCGTCCCTCGAATTCCGATTGGCTGATAGGATTCTATCAGCAAATCGGAATTAAGGTAGGAAAAATCTGATTGGCTGATGGAATCAGCCAATCAGATTGAAGTTTAATCCGATTGGCTGATCTAATCAGCCAATCAGATTGAGCTTGCATTCTATTGGCTGATCGTAATGCCGGAGGTCTTGAAGATGGAGCCGCTCGTCATCGGATGGAAGAAGATAGAAGATGCCGCTTGGATAAAGTTGTCTACCGGTCCGGATCTCCTCTTCTGCCCGGATAGGATGAAGACTTCAGCCGGATCATGGACATATTCAGCCCCCGCTTGGGCTTGGATGAAGACTTCGGAGCCTGAACCGATCGCTGATACCCGGCGTGGTAAAGATAAGATAGGAAGATCTTCAGGGGCTTAGTGTTAGGTTTATTTAAGGGGGGTTTGGGTTAGATTAGGGGTATGTGGGTGGTGGGTTGTAATGTGTGGGGGGTATTGTATGGTTTTTTTTTTACAGGCAAAAGAGCTGAATTCTTTGGGGCATGCCCCGCAAAAGGCCCTTTTAAGGGCTGGTAAGGTAAAAGAGCTTTTCAATTTGTATTTTAGAATAGGGTAGGGCATTTTTTTATTTTGGGGGGCTTTGTTATTTTATTAGGGGGCTTTGAGTAGGTATAATTAGCTTAAAATTGTCATATTTTTATAATGTTTGTAAATTTTTTTTTTTTTTTTGTAACTTTTTTTTTTTTTTTTACTTTTAATTGTACAGAAAAAACAAGAAAAACACAAACATAACACACACTTCTCCATACAATGGAGATTACAGCATAAAAAAAGATATATAAAAGAAAAAAGCTCAAAGCATACAAATCAAAAACTTCTACTCATCTCAAGTATAATAACAAAAACCTATCCCTCAACCCCTGCCTAATCTAGTTTGATGTTAATAATTTGTTCTATGTATTGTACAAAGTCATTTCCCTGAAGACACACAAAAACCTTCCACTTTCTACAAAATTTTTCTCTTAAGGGCCCCCCTAATTTTGATTCATACGCCGCCTTAATTGATGAATCTAATAATACTTTCCTCACTTCTGAATGGTAGGTGTCTTACAGGAAATCCAATATTTAAAGAAAAGTGTTCTAATAATTATTAATGCTACTAATATAAAGTCAACATCTTTGTCCCAAGAAGCATGGGATCTTAAGAAAAGGATAGAGTCTCTTGTTAGCTGAATCTTCTTCTTTATTATATTAGAGAGAAAATATTCCACCTTCGTCCAGAATTGATTTGCCTTAGGGCACCCCCAGAATAGATTAATCAAGTCAGGATCCTGAAAGTGGCATTTAGAACAGATATTAAGCACATTCTTATTCCACTTAGCCACTCTCCGAGGGGTTAAGTAATCTCTGTGTATCACCCTGAATTGAATTTCCCTATAGTAAGATGAGGAAAACAACCTCTGCGTAGTCTTCAAACTCTTTAAAAGTATTGTGTCAAGATCAGGTGAATCAACCAGTGTTGACCACTGGGAAGTCAATCTACTACAACCGATGTTTCTTCCAAAGACAATAAGAACTTGTAGATAAAAGATAACAGTCCCTTCCTAACCTTTACCACATCAATCAACAGGTGTTGTTCCCACATCTGGGGATCCAGATTCGCTAATTTAAGAATATAGCTTTTCGCTTGTATAAAATAGAATATATGTTTTTTCTGTGCTTCCGGGAAAATCTCTTGAAATCTATCAAATGTATATACTTTATTTGAATTGAAATCATAGAAGTCTTTCACTATCAATGGTCTCTCTGGTGACCATTTTTTAAAAATGTCCACCATATTGCCTAGAAGAAAATGTATTTTGCCAGTTATCGGCAACCATTTTAAAATATTCTGCCTCATTCCAACAGATTTAGATAGCCTTCTCGAAACTGTTATTATATCTCTATACAGAGGATGTTCCAATAATCTCTTTCCTAATTCTTTATTTGAAGCAAATGGAACATAGTTTAAGGAGAGCGGGGCACAAACTTGATTTTCAAGAGTCTCATCCGAGTATACAAAGTATTTTTTTGTAACTTAGTTCTTTTTTTATTTTTTTGTACTTTAGTTAGTTTATTTAATTGTATTTATTTGTAGGTATTTTATTTAATTAATTTATTGATAGTGTAGTGTTAGGTTTAATTGTAACTTAGGTTAGGATTTATTTTACAGGTAATTTTGTAATTATTTTAACTAAGTAACTATTAAATAGTTATTAACTATTTAATAGCTATTGTACCTGGTTAAAATAAATACAAAGTTGCTTGTAAAATAAATATTAATCCTAAAATAGCTACAATATAAATTATAATTTATATTGTAGCTTTATTAGGATTTATTTTACAGGTAAGTATTTAGCTTTAAATAGGATTAATTTATTTAATAAGAGTTAATTTATTTCATTAGATTTAAATTATATTTAATTTAGGGGGGTGTTAGTGTTAGACTTAGCTTTAGGGGTTAATACATTTATTATAGTGTTGGCGAGGTCCGGTCGGCAGATTAGGGGTTAATACTTGAAGTTAGGTGTCGGTGATGTTAGGGAGGGCAGATTAGGGGTTAATACTATTTATTATAGGGTTTTTGAGGCGGATTAGGGGTTAATAACTTTATTATAGTAGCGGTGAGGTCCGGTCGGCAGATTAGGGGTTAATAAGTGTAGGTAGGTGGCGGCGACGTTTATGGTGGCAGATTAGGGGTTAATAAATTTAATATAGGGGTCGGCGGTGTTCGGGGCAGCAGATTAGGGGTACATAGGGATAACGTAGTTGGCGGCGGTGTGCGGTCGGCAGATTAGGGGTTAATTTTTTTTTTTAATAGAGTGGCGGCGATGTGGGGGGACCTCGGTTTAGGGGTACATAGGTAGTTTATGGGTGTTAGTGTACTTTAGAGCACAGTAGTTAATGAACCGGCGTTAGCCCAGAAAGCTCTTAACTCCTGGCTTTTTTTCTGCTGCTGGAGTCATTAGATTTGTAACGCTCACTTCAGCCACGACTCTAAATACCGGTGTTAGAAAGATCCCATTGAAAAGATAGGATACGCAATTGACGTAAGGGGATCTGCGGTATGGAAAAGTTGCGGCTGCAAAGTGAGCGTTAGACCCTTTCCTGACTGACTCTAAATACCAGCGGTAGCCCAAAACCAGCGTTAGGAGCCCCTAACGCTGGTTTTGACGGCTAACGCCAAACTCTAAATCTAGCCGTTAGTTAGCCAGACACAAAAGACAAATGTTTGCAAGCACCAATCAGCAGCTAGCTCCCACTAGTGTAGGATATGTGCGTATTCATTTTTAACAAGGAATACCAAGACAACAAAGCACATTTGAAAACAGAAGTGAATTTAAAAATGTTTTAAAATTACATGCTATCCATTTAAACTAAAAAAAACTGTCCATTCCTATGTAGTTCAATGAAGCTGATTTACTAAAGAACGGAGAGATGAGTGAGTCAGTTGCAGGGACACCCTTAGCATCTGTTGTGTATCTCAGCCCAGGTGACTTATTCCCCACCCCTTTTATGCCCCATCCATTGACCATACCCCCTGTATGGGCCACCCCTGTCCTAACCTAAAAATAATCCCTTTACGGTAGAAATTAACAGTGTGGGGTTGGTTCTAAAGTAGACACAAATAAAAGTCAATTAATTAAATAAACATAAAAACTATAATGTTATAATAATACTTTTACTCCAAGACAGGCTTTTATTTTACATATATTACAGATATTACAGTACAGTATAGTTCTGTACTGTATAGTTAAAAAACAATGGTGCATGCTGGAGTCCCAACTTTAGGTTCCAGCCATACTAATCTCATTGTATTGTAAAAACTATCACAGTGTCAGATCAGTTAGCTTGTCGCATGGTGGATCTGTGAGTCGTCCTTAGCCTTGAGAGACTGTGAAATTCATTTTGTGAATTCACCACACCCAGCCAAGGTGTTGTCACTTCCTGCTTGGTGTGTTTCAATTGATTTTCAGGAGCAATTGGTTTGTCGGTTTTAGAGACACAGTTCAGGCTCAGATACAACTTAGAGTGAGTGAGCGTTGAGTGCAATTGGCCAGAATGTAAAGTGCTTATTAGATATGACCCATAAAGCATAGTATTGGGCTTTATAGTGGTTACAATAGGCTTTATAGTGGTTACAATGGGGTTTAGAGTGGTTACAATTAGGTTTATAGTGGTTACAATTGGGTTTACAGTGGTTACAATTGGGTTTATAGTGGTTACAATGGGTTTTATAGTGGTTACAATTGGGTTTATAGTGGTTACAATGGGGTTTATAGTGGTTACAATGGGGTTTATAGTGGTTACAATGGGGTTTACAGTGCTTAGGTTTTTTTTGGTGCTTTGTTTGTGCTATCACAATGTACTAGTAATTTCAGTGCAAAAATAGAAGTGGTATGGATTTCTCTATACCATGTGCATGTTTGCTCTCCTCTTGTAATACGGCTCTATAATTCAGACCTCCCAACAGTCCCTATTTGAGAGTGACAATCCCTAATTTTGAGCTTTGTCCCCATCTAAATTAGCCATATGTTCCTATTTGCAGAATTTCCCTTACAAACTGCCCACATACACCCACTAACTGCCAGACATCCCCATAACCCTGTCAATGTCAACAGCCCCCCTCAACCTCATGAGTCCCTAATACTGAGCCACACATGTTAGGGGGTGTGCTATATGGCTAAGTTTGAATAGGCCTATTTGTAAGTTCATATTAGGGGCAGACTGAGACCAGCCAGGACCCCTGGCCAAAAATTAGGTAAGCTCCCACTACTCCCTCATCCTGCCCCCTATGCCTCTCCCTCACTGCCTGCCTACCTCATCTACACCAGGGCCCCCAAACTCAAGGGATAGGGACCATACTCTCCATGGCCCCCACAGCCACAGACTCTTTCTCTAGGGCCCTCCACCCTCCAGGGACAGACAATACACTACAGGGCCCAAGAGCAACATACCGTTTATTAGGCACAAGGTACACACTCCAGGGCCAGACACAGGGCCCCCAGACCAGGGACAGGGCCCCTATTCCGTCCACCCTGAACTGCTCTGTACTAGCTCTGGATCATCTGCCACCAGCCCCAGCTAGTGCAGCTGTCAGCATGGCAGTTGCTTTTGCTAATCTTTGAACTGGGGGGGGGGGGGGGAGGCTGTCAATGCTGCTGTAGCTTATTTAGCCAGTTGTGTCTGTAAGCATTAGAAGGATACCAGGAGCTCCTTCAGGGGTCCCCTTGTCTGTGCCACTGGTGGGCCACTTTATCTGTCAGGCCCTCAGTACAGGTCCTATTGCACCACTGCTCAGTTCTCCCCTGGTTCATATGTCTCTAATTGGCAACAGCAGAAGAGACTAGGAACAGTAATTCCACCAAGCTGTTCAAGGAGTGTATCCCTGACCTGCACTTGATTTGCAAAACCTTATAAATTGTGCTAAAAAAATCATAGTGTTTAATAATATCAACACATTTCATTTTGCATATACTTATATGTAAATTGAATTGAATGACCATTTAACAAAGGATTCTATTAATTGCAGTTCAGAATTCTGTCATTATTGCTTCCCTATGTGAAAATGAAAACATTTTTTATTGCATTGCACAGGCAGCATATCTGCATGCTTCTATACTGCTTCTATACCAGGGCACTAGCTGGAGTGACTCCAGCACCACAATTACACTCAGCTTCAGAATGCAAACACTAAGTGAGCTGATCCCTATCACACTATATGGTCTAGTACAGAGGCTACAAACCATTTGCTCAGTTGCCTAGTGACAGACAGCAATGTGCTCTTATCAGCACTGGGATAGCTTGAACAATGTCTGTTATTGAATTGAATAGGTATGAAGTGAGTTAATTCTTTCTCTCTTGAAGATAGCATTTGGCAGGAAACCCAGTTAACACAGACTTGGCTCATTTTCTGGCAAACTGGTCGATTCTACAGGGTGGAAATTGACATACAGATTGCAGATATAGTCTAAACCCATAGGCGGGTGAAGACTAAAAGAATGCACTTGTGTAGCACTTCAATTCCTGAAAGGAGAGTTATAAATTGAAATGAAAACTTCAATATTTACCAATCAAGGCCAGTGGGTTGAAAAGAAGAATTAAAATATAACTTTTATTGAAACTAAACAAGATAAAAATATATAATGTGTGAGTGTGTGCACTTTAAAAACACATAACAACTCGACAAATAATAAGAGTGGCTTAAAATTACTGGAGAGTGAATTGCTTAGGACCTGCAGTACTGCAGTGATATACTAGTATGGTATAGTAAGTGTGTCAGATTATATCTGTCCTTTTATCCATCAGAATGGCGCACCTGCATGAAAATCACAATTCCTTCATGCTATTAAAGTTATATGAAATTAAGAGACCATATGATAAATAGGTGGTGTGGGGTAGAACAATGTAGGTAAACTTATATCTATATGTAGATATGGATTTCTGTCTCACATTAGTTTCCTTGGATGTAACAACTATCCCACCATAGTAGTAGTTATTAGTATATCCACTTATTTATCAGAGAGATAATTTTAAATATTGTGATAGATTGCACTTGTCTCAGGGGATACCGTAAGGGGTGGACTTCACTAATCATTTGTATATCATGCTACGGTGCTTGGTGTACTTAGGAATAACTGAATTGAGAAAATAGTAATAAGAGTCTATATTTTAATCAATAATAATGTTTCTCTTTTATTAATTATAAACTCTAATAACTGTAATCAAAGTTCTCACTGATGGATGATTCCTCTTATAATTAAGAGAATTGTATTTAGTGGCATATGTTATTGTACTGGATTAATTGGCTGCTATATCTAATAGTCTTATACATCCATTAAGTTGCTAATATTGCCTATATGATCGTTTACCAATTGCATATATTGATGCACGACTTTTGGTTGCTGATGTCACTATTTATGCTGTATTATTGCAAGTATAATAATTAATATGGGTTATAGGAGACACATTCGTCAAGTTTGCTTCACCCTACTAGTTAGCCTTTACAGTGTGCGGTATTCGTTTGGAGTGTGAAGGATGTGCTGTTTTACATATAGATTTTTAATGTTATCCTTTTAATTCTGGACAGCCCACACACATCCGCATATATCTGCAATTAGCCGTTTAGATTATCAACTTTGTGAGACACATGCAAAGCTATCATGTAAGCTTCTCTCAATAGCTGATCCTAGATATATACAGCGTTCAGTTTGGTTTAAGGGAAGCACTGTTATAGATATTGTGCTCACTATTTGGCTCAGAGTTTGCAAATCATAGTGCTTTTAAATAAAAGGTTTTTTTAGCAATGTTCCCCGTGTTCTATTAATAATTCCTAACAGTCCACACACATGCACATATGCCTGTAAATGGGCATTTAAATTTATCAGTTATACATACTTATTGGGCTGTTATTGAGGCTGAAAGCAGCCAAAATGAGCACCTAGCCGTTAAGGCTGTTATACTTAGTCAAATAGCTAGCCCCCAGTATATGCCACCATCACTGTGAACCGATACTAATGAAGTCCTAAGTTTTAACAAGCTGCCACTGTTTAGATAGATAGATTCGAGTACGTTATGCCATTAAAAAACAACTAAATAGGGTATTTAACAAATACCCCTCCCTAACATGTTTCGCCGATAGCGTTTCGGCTTTTTCAAAGGTGACGCGCGCCGGCGTCTGAGGGTATTTAAATGCATGGATGTCAGCCCATTGGCTTAGCTGGAACCAATCATAGAGCTTTGAGGACTATGGGGGGCGTGATCAGACTGCCGTGGACATCGGCAAGTGATGCCCTATGTAGGCGAATGATAAACCGTGTCGCGCTCCATCCTGAATATTACTACAGTATGTAACATGATTTTATTAAACTGTAATAAAATATACAGCTGGAGAGGAGTTTTTATTTTATCTTTCTGAGATCGAGAGTATTTACAGAGATATATCGAAGTCTACTCCCAATACGCTCCACATTTCATCTTCTGGAAATAATGAAGCATCAATACATTTTATCAATAATTAGTTTATACACTTAGGAATTCTCATCTCGTGGTTTAGAGTTAAATCAGAGGATTCGAATCTTCCACTGTTATTAAAAGCATTATGCACATTTTTATTATTCCGATATTTTAAATATTTGTACATGGTAAGACAAAATAAATAAATTAATATAGGAACTACTTTGGATTTGTATAAGCCAGAGTGTTCTTGCCAGACTCATATTGGTCATTGAGGATTGAGGAATAGAATAATCGCTTTCTGATTGTGTGCAGTGATAACTTTTAAAATTAAGTACATATTACGTAAACTACATTAAACATTTGTCGAGAGATTAATTGTGATTGCTCTTAGGCAGTGAAGAAATGTGAACACATGATGTGGATATTTTGCTGAAAAAAATACTCATAATAATAATAATTAAAGGACATTTTAAGATCTAGTTCAGACCGTGCCTCTTGGTCACTAGATACAAGTGATCATACATGACTGTGGTTGGAGAACAATTACTGGAGGTATAAACTCCTAGCCACTGTTATGTACTAGGTGAAACATTAAGTGTGTATTCATGTTACTGGGATAGTGACAAGTGAATGAGAAGTGTGAAATGTGAATGTGTTGCACAGTGTGACTGACTGGGGATTGGAAGTATTGGATGTGTATACTGGCCAGTGACTAATGGATTCATTAGTAAACATACATGTGCAAGTGAAGTAGTGATCTCAATATGAACAAAATCTTGTTGAGGTAACTAAAAAGTGGTGCTATATAGTGCATTTACATTTGAAAATAAATATAAATGTAAACAAGAAGTGTTGAGGGAGTAATGTGAGGATCCATCATTATTGATGGAGGTGTCTTATTCTACGATCAAAATTGGAAAATGTCATTCCATATATTTTTAAGTAAAGATAATTGGATGAAATCGATTTATGTAGATTTAACAACTTTTATTATGTTTAAATCATCCTATTATTCTTATGTTATTTTTGCATTTATTTGAGCAAAGGTTTATGAAGATTGAAATCTTAGAAGATGACAGATTAGATGTCAATTTATAGTACCTAAACTGTTTTATATACTTGCTGTAGTTTATTTCCACGGTTTGCAAGATTCATAGTTCTAGTGATCTTTTTGTTCATTTTATATGAACATAGAGTAGTTGTTTTGCTCATTCATGCCTTTAGGGAATACACTGTCCATTAAGTATATCCATTTCGTTTCCGCTTTAAGTAGTGCTGTTTCAAGATCGCCCCCTCTTAGTCCTAAGGAAATCTTCTGGATTCCAAAGCATTTTAATTCAGAGGTTTTAGATTGGTGGTATTTAAAGAAGTGAGAAGCTACGGATGTGATTTTTTTATCTTTCGATAGATCTTTGGGGGCATTGCGAATATTTCGCAGATGTTCCATCAGTCTGGTATGTATGGTTCTCGTAGTCATGCCAATATATATTCTGGGGCATTTACATTGGAGAACATATATAACTCCACTTGAATTACAGTTAATATAACTCTTGATGTGGTGATGTTTGCCAAACCTGTCAGTGATAGATTTCTTTTTGATCATATTGCCACAGGAGGAGCAATTGCCACATAAGAATGACCCTCTTTCTGCCGGTCTGGTTTTCATGTTTTTTTGTACAAAATGGCTGGGACTAAGGATTTCCTTTAGATTTCTGCTTCTCCTATAGCTGAGTTGTACCCTATCACCTATTAGGTCTTTTAGGTGGGGATCAGCTTGTAGTATATGCCAGTTATTATTAATTATATTCACAATTTGCCGCGTATGCTGATTATACGTCAGTACTAATCTGGTTTTGTTATCACCTTTTTTGGTTTTTGTTTTCAATAGTTCTGATCTTGCGGTCTTTAGTGCTCGATTTCTTGCCTTGTGAATAGATCTTTTGCTGTAGCCCCTTAATAGTAGACGATTTTCCAATTCTGCGGCTCTCATTTTAAAAGTATTGTCTTGTGAGCAGTTTCTCCTTAATCTCAAGAATTCCCCGACTGGTAGAGATTTTGTAGTGTTCGGTGCATGGGCACTGGTAGCAAATAAGACATTGTTAGTTGCTGTTTCTTTTCGATACAGGTCTGTGCTTAGGGAGCCATCCTCTTCCTTACAGATTAATAAGTCCAAAAAGGAGATATTTGTCTGACTCTTATGATGAGTTAATCGGATGTTCAAGTTGTTCTGATTTAGCTTGAATAGAAATATATCAAGATCTTTTTCAGTACCTTCCCAAAGGAACAGGATGTCGTCTATGTATCGAATCCACACCGGGATCTTGTTCAAGTACTCATCATTTGTATCACCGAATACCATGGTTTGCTCCCACCACCCCAAGAATAAATTTGCGTAAGTGGGAGCACAGGCCGTACCCATGGCGGTCCCTTGGGTTTGTAGGTAAAATTTATTGTTGAAGAGAAAATAGTTTTTGGTTAGCACAAATTTGAGCAAATTGAGTGTAAATAAGTTGTGGTCAGGGCTTTCATCAGATGACATATTGAGAAAATATTGAATGGCATGTAATCCTAATTTATGATCAATGCTGGTATACAGGGATTCCACGTCACAGGAAACTAGCCAAGTGTTTTTAGAAATGTTAATGTCCTGAATTATTTGTAGCACTTCCATAGTGTCTCTTACATAAGAGGATAGCTGTGTTAAGAAAGGTCTCAGCCTCTGATCTACATATTGACTCGCCTTTTCCGTTAGGTTTTCATTACCCGACACAATGGGTCTGCCAGGAGGTTTTTGGCTATTTTTGTGTACTTTGGGAATTAAATAGAATGTTGCCACCTTTGGGTGCGTAATAGTCAAGAACTTCTTTTCCATGATGTTAATTAGACCATTTTTTGAGGCTGAGTCAATCAATTTGTTGTATTGCATATGAAAGTCTGCTGTGGGATTACTCCACAGTTCTTTATATTGACATAGTTTAATCCTAGGAATCCCTCATAGTTTAGCTATGGCTAACTCATGTAATTCTAATAGCAGAATAATATCACAAAACTACTCAGCATTATTTTGAAGTAACAGTAATTTTAACACACCAAATCCAAGACTAATGTGAAGTTTCCCGGAAATCAATAATCCCCAGTTTATTTGTACAGAGCTATTCTGTAAAGCTGGAGAGTAGGATAGCAAAATAAATTTTACTTTACATAACAGACACCGAGTTTACGAGTTGTGTGTTCGTGTTTTAATGCTGAAAAAATGGTTATTGCAGCGTTAAAATAGCACCGCAGCCATTATCTTGTCGGTATAGCTATACTGCAAGCATTTTAGCCTGTAATGCAACATCAGTCCCGCAAACGTAAAAATTACGTTTTTTCATGGGACTTCCATAGCTCAGTCATTACGAGTTTTGCAGTGAAGCTAAAAAGCTTGCGTTCCAGCCTATACCGACAAGATACGTACCGCCATCTGAGAGCAGTAGTTATGAATTTTACACAACAAAACTGTTACATAAAACTCATAACTAAAGTGTTAAAAAGTACACTAACACCCATAAACTACCTATTAACCCCTAACCCGAGGCCATCCCGCATTGCAAATACTATTTTAAAGTTATTAACCCCTAATCTGCCGCTCCCGACATTGCCGCCACTAATAAAATGTATTAACCCCTATTCCTCCGCTCCCCGACATCGTCACCACTATACTAAAGTTATTAACCCCTAAACCACCACCCTCCCGCATCGCAAACACTATTAAATATTATTAACCCCTAACCTGCCGTCCGCCACATCGGCCCCACTATACTAAAGTTATTAAGCCCTACACCGCCGCCACTATAATAAACCTATTAACCCATAAACCGCAAGCCCCCCCACAATGAAATATACTAAATTAAACTATTAACCCCCAAACCGAAAGCCCCTCACATCGCAATAAACTAATTTAAACTATTAACCCCTAAACCTAATGTCCCCCTAACTTTATATTAAAATTACAATTTCCCTATCTTAAATTAAATTAAAACTTACCTGTCAAATTAAAAAAAAAGTTTAAACTAACAATTAAAATAATATAAGTATTAAACTAAAATTAAACTAACTACCAAAAAAAATTGAACTAAAATACACATTAAAAAAATCCTAACACTACTCTAAAAATTACAAACTATCTAATTACAAAAAAAATACTAAATTACAAAAAATAACAAACACTAAATTACGAAAAAATAACAAACTAAATTATCCAACATAAAAAAGAATTACACCTAATCTAATAGCCCTATCAAAATAAAAAAGCCCCCCAAAATAAACAAACCTAGCCTACAATAAACTACCAATAGCCCTTAAAAGGGCCTTTTGTAGGGCATTGCCCTAAGTTAAACAGCTCTTTTACCTGAAAAAAAGACCCCCCCAACAGTAAAACCCACCACCCAACCAACCCAACCTAACTCTAACAAAAACCTAAGCTACCCATTGCCCTGAAAATGGCATTTGTATGGGCATTGCCCTTAAAAGGGCATTTAGCTTGTTTACGAATAGCCCAAACCCTAAACTAAAAAAAAAAAACACCCAAAAACCCTTAAAAAAACCTATAACTAACCCCCGAAGGTCCTCTTACAGTTTTTGAAGTCCCGCTTGAACGATCTTCATCCAGGCAGCGAAATCCTCATCCAGGCGGCGAGAAGTCTTCATCCAGACGGCCTCTTATATCTTCAGCCAGGCGGCGAAGTCCTCATCCAGGCGGCGAGAAGTCTTCATCCAGACGGCCTCTTCTATCTTCATCCAGACGGCAAAGTCCTCATCTAGGCAACGAGAAGTCTTCATCGGCGGCGACCGTATGAAGAGGATGCTCTGGGCCGGATGTCTTCAGGATGGACCCGCTCCGCGCTGCCGCGATGAAGATAGAAGATGCCACCTGGATGAAGATAGAAGAGCCCGTCTGGATGAAGACTTCTCGGTGCCTGGATGAGGACTTCGCCGCCTGGATGAAGATAGAAGAGGCCGCCTTGATGAAGACTTCTCGCCGCCTGGATGAGGACTTCGCCGCCTGGATGAAGATCGTTCAAGCGGGAATTCAAAAACTGAAAATGGATCTTCGGGGGTTAGTGATAGTTTTTTTTTTAAGGGTTTTTGGGTGTTTTTTTTCCGTTTAGGGTTTTGACTATTCGTAAACAAGCTAAATGCCCTTTAAAGGGCAATGCCCATACAAATGCCCTTTTTAGGGCAATGGGTAGCTTAGGTTCCCCCCGTACGCCAATTGCGTATCCTATCTTTTCAATGGGATCTTTCTAACGCTGGTATTTAGAGTCTTGGCTGAAGTGAGCGTTAGAAATCTAACGACAAAACTCCAGCCGCAGAAAAAAGTCAGGAGTTAAGAGCTTTATGGGCTAACGCCGGTTCATAAAGCTCTTAACTACTGTGCTCTAAAGTACACTAACACCCATAAACTACCTATGTACCCCTAAACCGAGGTCCCCCCACATCGCCGCCACTCTATTAAAATTTTTTAACCCCTAATCTGCCGACCGCACACCACCGCCACCTACGTTATCCCTATGAACCCCTAATCTGCTGCCCCTAACACCGCCGACCCCTATATTATATTTCCGCCCCCAACGTCGCCTCCACCTACCTACAATTATTAACCCCTAATCTGCCGACCGGACCTCACCGCCACTATAATAAATGTATTAACCCCTAATCCGCCTCACTCCCGCCTCAATAAGCCTATAATAAATAGTATTAACCCCTAATCTGCCCTCCCTAACATCGCCGACACCTAACTTCAAGTATTAACCCCTAATCTGCCGACCGGACCTCACCGCTACTCTAATAAATGTATTAACCCCTAAAGCTAAGTCTAACCTTAACCCTAACACCCCCCTAAATTAAATATAATTTAAATCTAACAAAATAAATTAACTCTTATTAAATAAATTATTCCTATTTAAAGCTAAATACTTACCTGTAAAATAAATCCTAATATAGCTACAATATAAATTATAATTATATTGTAGCTATTTTAGGATTAATATTTATTTTACAGGCAACTTTGTATTTATTTTAACCAGGTACAATAGCTATTAAATAGTTAAGAACTATTTAATAGCTACCTAGTTAAAATAATTACAAAATTACCTGTAAAATAAATACTGACCTGTTACAATTAAACCTAACACTACACTATCAATAAATTAATTAAATAAAATACCTACAATTATCTACAATTAAACCTAACACTACACTATCAATAAATTAATTAAATACAATACCTACAAATAAATACAATTAAATAAACTAACTAAAGTACAAAAAATAAAAAAGAACTAAGTTACAAAAAATAAAAAAATATTTACAAACATTAGAAAAATATTACAACAATTTTAAACTAATTACACCTACTCTAAGCCCCCTAATAAAATAACAAAGCCCCCCAAAATAAAAAAATGCCCTACCCTATTCTAAAATTTAAATAGAAAAGCTCTTTTACCTTACCAGTCCTTAAAAGGGCCCTTTGCGGGGCATGCCCCAAAGAATTCAGCTCTTTTGCCTGTAAAAAAACCCCATACAATACCCCCCCCAACATTACAACCCACCACCCACATACCCCTAATCTAACCCAAACCCCCCTTAAATAAACCTAACACTAAGCCCCTGAAGATCTCCCTACCTTGTCTTCACCTCACCGGGTTCACCGATCGGTCCAGAAGAGGGTCCGAAGTCTTCATCCAAGCCCAAGCGGGGGCTGAAGAGTGACGTCCATCCTCCGGCTGAAGTCTTGATCCAAGCGGCGGCTAAAGAATTCCATCTTCGGGCAGAAGTCTTCATCCTATCCGGGCAGAAGAGTAGATCCGGACCGGCAAACATCTTCATCCAAGCCGCATCTTCTATGTTCTTCCATCTGATGACGAGCGGCTCCATCTTCAAGACCTCCAGCGCGGATCCATCCTCTTCTTCCGACGTCCTAAACCAGAATGAAGGTTCCTTTAAGGGACGTCATCCAAGATGGCGTCCCTCGAATTCCGATTGGCTGATAGGATTCTATCAGCCAATCGGAATTAAGGTAGGAAACCTCTGATTGGCTGATGGAATCAGCCAATCAGATTCAAGTTCAATCCGATTGGCTGATTGGATCAGCAAATCAGATTGAGCTCGCATTCTATTGGCTGATCGGAACAGCCAATCAGATTAAGCTCGCATTCTATTGGCTGATCGGAACAGCCAATAGAATGCGAGCTCAATCTGATTGGCTGATTGGATCAGCCAATCGGATTGAACTTGAATCTGATTGGCTGATTCCATCAGCCAATCAGAATTGTCCTACCTTAATTCCGATTGGAAGATAGAATCCTATCAGCCAATCGGAATTCGAGGGACGCCATCTTGGATGACGTCCCTTAAAGGAACCTTCATTCTGGTTTAGGACGTTCGAAGAAGAGGATGGATCCGCGCTGGAGGTCTTGAAGATGGAGCCGCTCGTCATCGGATGGAAGAACATAGAAGATGCGGCTTGGATGAAGATGTTTGCCGGTCCGGATCTACTCTTCTGCCCGGATAGGATGAAAACTTCTGCCCGAAGATGGAATTCTTTAGCCGCCGCTTGGATCAAGACTTCAGCCGGAGGATGGACGTCACTCTTCAGCCCCCGCTTGGGCTTGGATGAAGACTTCGGACCCTCTTCTGGACCGATCGGTGAACCCGGTGAGGTGAAGACAAGGTAGGGAGATCTTCAGGGGCTTAGTGTTAGGTTTATTTAAGGGGGGTTTGGGTTAGATTAGGGGTATGTGGGTGGTGGGTTGTAATGTGTGTGGGGGGGTATTGTATGTTTTTTTTTTACAGGCAAAAGAGCTGAATTCTTTGGGGTATGCCCCGCAAAGGGCCCTTTTAAGGGCTGGTAAGGTAAAAGAGCTTTTCTATTTTAATTTTAGAATAGGGTAGGGCATTTTTTTATTTTGGGGGGCTTTGTTATTTTATTAGGGGGCTTAGAGTAGGTGTAATTAGTTTAAAATTGTTGTAATATTTTTCTAATGTTTGTAAATATTTTTTTATTTTTTGTAACTTAGTTCTTTTTTATTTTTTGTACTTTAGTTAGTTTATTTAATTGTATTTATTTGTAGGTATTGTATTTAATTAATTTATTGATAGTGTAGTCTTAGGTTTAATTGTAGATAATTGTAGGTATTTTATTTAATTAATTTATTGATAGTGTAGTGTTAGGTTTAATTGTAACTTAGGTTAGGATTTATTTTACAGGTAATTTTGTAATTATTTTAACTAGGTAGCTATTAAATAGTTATTAACTATTTAATAGCTATTGTACCTGGTTAAAATAATTACAAAGTTGCCTGTAAAATAAATATTAATCCTAAAATAGCTACAATATAATTATAATTTATATTGTAGCTATATTAGGGTTTATTTTACAGGTAAGTATTTAGCTTTAAATAGGAATAATTTATTTAATAACAGTTAATTTATTTTGTTAGATTTAAATTATATTTAATTTAGGGGGGTGTTAGGGTTAAGGTTAGACTTAGCTTTAGGGGTTAATACATTTATTAGAGTAGCGGTGAGGTCCGGTCGGCAAATTAGGGGTTAATACTTGAAGTTAGGTGTCGGCGATGTTAGGGAGGGCAGATTGGGGGTTAATACTATTTATTATAGGGTTATTGAGGCGGGAGTGAGGCGGATTAGGGGTTAATAACTTTATTATAGTAGCGGTGAGGTCCGGTCGGCAGATTAGGGGTTAATAATTGTAGGTAGGTGGCGGCGATGTTGGGGGCGGCAGATTAGGGGTTAATAAATATAATATAGGGGTCGGCGGTGTTAGGGGTAGCAGATTAGGGGTACATAGGGATAACGTAGGTTGCGGCGGTGTACGGAGCGGCAGATTAGGTGTTAAAAAATATATGCAGGGGTCAGCGATAGCGGGGGCGGCAGATTAGGGGTTAATAAGTGTAAGGTTAGGGGTGTTTAGACTCGGGGTTCATGTTAGGGTGTTAGGTGCAGACATAGGAAATGTTTCCCCATAGGAAACAATGGGGCTGCGTTAGGAGCTGAACGCTGCTTTTTTGCAGGTGTTTGGTTTTTTTTCAGCTAAAACTGCCCCATTGTTTTCTATGGGGGAATCGTGCACGAGCACGTTTTTGAAGCTGGCCGCGTCCGTAAGCATTGCTGGTATTGAGAGTTGCAGTGGCGGTAAATATGCTATACGCTCCCTTTTTGGAGCCTAACGCAGCCCTTCTGTGAACTCTAAATACCAGCGGTATTTAAAAGGTGCGGGCAAAAAAAAGCCAGCGTTTTATACGCGGGTCGTTACCGACAAAACTCTAAATCTAGCCGTTAGTGTTTATGTTAGGGTGTAAGGTTTAAACATAACTTTATTTTTCCCCATAGACTTTAATGGGGCTGTGTTACAGAGCTTTTCATTCCGCGATTGCAGGTGTTAGGCTTTTTTCTGACCCGCTCTCCCCATTGATGTCTATGGGGAAAGCGTGCACGAGCACGTCAAAACAGCGCTTGTATTGTGTGTGGTATGGAGCTCAATGCAAGCATATCGCAGCAACAAGCCGGCTGTTTAAAAACTTGTAATGGCTGCGCTATAGGGGGTTAAATAACGCAACTTTTGTTGCGTTCTTTAATTTCCCTATACCGTACATAACTCGTAATCTAGGTGAGAGATACTTAAAGGGATAGTAAAGTCATAATTAGACATTCATGATTTAGACAGATCATACAATTTTAAACAACTTTCCATTTACTTCTATTATTTAATTTGCTTCCTTCTCTTGTTATCCTTTGCTGAAATGTTTATCTAGGTAAGCTTAGGAGCAGCAAATAACCTAGGTTCTAGCTGCTAATTGGTGGCTGCATATATATACCGATTGTCATTGGCTCACCCATGTGTTTAGTTAGAAACCAGTAGTGCATTTCTGCTCCATCAACAAATGATAACAAGAGAATGAAACAAATTTGATAATAGAAGTAATCTGAAAAGTTGTTTAAAAGTGTATGTTCCACCTAAATCATGAAATAAATATTGTGGGTTTAATTTCCCTTTAAAGAAACAGTAAATATGTTGAGTTTTAATATAAAATATTTAAAGGGACAGTAAAATCAAAATTAAACTTACTTGATTCAAAGCATGTGATTTTAAATACATTTCCAATTTACTTATATCATCTAATTTCTTTTAGAATCCTTTGTTGAAAAGCATTCCTAGGTAGGCTCAGGAGCAGCAATGCTCTACAGGGAGCTAGCTGTTGATTGGTGGCTACACACATAGATGCCGCTAGTCACTGGGTCACCTGATGCGTTCAGCTAGCTCCCAGTAGAATTAATGCTCATTCAGTAATGGATAACAAGAGAATGAAGCAAATTTGATAATAGAAGTAAATTGGAGAGTTGTTTAAAAATGCATGTTCGATCTGAGTCATGAAAAAATGTGTTTCATGTCTCTTTAAGCATCTTGTCAATTCACTGTGACAACTGGAAGGGAACATATCAGGCTTCATAAGCTTAACCCTGCTTCATATCTGTCCCTAATTGGCTCCAGTAGAGAATCACAATTGTGTTAACATTATGACTGTGGCTGGCATTTGTCTACTCCAGTAGTAAGTCCTGATTGGCTCCTCCAAAAAAGGCAAGTAGTGGGTGGAGTTTGGCTATTGAAACATATTTACAGCAAACAAAGTCTTCTTACATTCAAAATATTTTCAAATTCATCCACTATCTTAATTTATTACAAGATAGCAAAAAAATGTTTTGCTGTCCCTTTAAGTGCATTATGGTGCCTTGTAGAGAGAAAAAACAACAACATTATTTTATATGCATATTCAGGGCCGCCATCAGGGGGTGACAGGGGTGACTCCTGTCAGGCACCCAATGGGCCTGGGGGGGCCCCATGAGGCAAGAACAAACTAAAAAAATATATATATATTTTTTTTTAAATTTTGGCAGCCACCAGTGGGTACTACAGCAGAGTGCTAATTGAGCATGAGAAATGTTATTACAAGGAGTAAAGTATTTGTATTTGAGAGGTTTTTTGAGTGTGCACTGACTAAACCACTATGCACAGTGTGAGACAGGCTTGGCACTTTGCTTGTACAGTGTGCCTGAGTCAGATGGCAGATCACTTTCATTTGCAGAGGAGCTAGGACTTACTTAGTAAATGTTTTTTATTTCTTTTGTGCAATTTCGGATTGTAACTTCAGTGTGGTAGTAGTTGTATGGTGGGGCCATGGGTCCAGAAAAACACATTTATTTAGCAGCAGTGTATTTATGAATATTTGACAATGCTGTTGAAATTATATATTTAAAGCCATGCAGAAATGTTTCCTCATCAATACACAAATGGTAGGTGCCCTTTTGAAAGATATGCGTTTTTTTTTTTATTAATATACAGTATATATATAATATATATATATATATATATATATATATATATATATATATATATATATTACATTCCAGTTTACTGACCCTTTATGCAAGGACTTTCCAGATGCAAGGAGGCATTTTATCTAAGATTTTTACATCTGCATAAAATGTTATACTCTCAGACTGATTGCTCAGTGTTTGAAATGAGACAGGTTAACTTAAAACTGTTCAGTTTACACTACAGCTGACTTAATTTTGAAATACATACAAACAAGCCTAAATCCTGTATTTAACCAGATCTAATTGTATGAGTACCACATCTTATGCTTCTACCAAGACCATATAGAGTAAAGCATTTTCAAAATCCATAAGTAAAGCTGACAGATGGGAACATTTGTACACTATATTTTAAGTGGTGCTCTTGGTTGGGGAAAATGGGGGGGGGGGGGGGACAAACATATGTCAACCTTTTAAAAGTACTTTTTTTCATCTAGCCATCTACCCAGATCATTAATGTACAATTTTGAATTCATAGGATTATTTTTGTTTGCACATTTACAAATATGATTCTTTAAAAAGTAATCTCTTAATTTCTGCAATTTTTTTTATCATGCATGTCACACACTGTTGATTTAGGGATGCAATGTGCAGAAATGTTACTTCCTGTGAGTGTTTCTGTGGGTGTCTGTGTTTATATCTTTGTGCTTTTGTTTGTGTCTCTATGAGTGTGTATGTATTTTTTTTCTGTGGGTCTCTCTGTGAGGGTGGGTGTGTATGTCTTTGTGCATTTTCT
>NC_069499.1:108222371-108229871 GCF_027579735.1 Bombina bombina | reverse complement strand
TGATGGTGTGTGTGTGTGTGTGTACGTATCTAAAGGACCACTAAAAAAAGTAGAAACACACAATGTAAAAGAACTTTTGAATTTCAATTTTTTTTGTGACAAATTTCAAAGTTAGTTTTATTTTCCTTCCCATTGCATCATGTGACAGCCAAGAAACAAAAAGAGTTCCCAGCCTCCACTGCAAATAAAAGACCTTTATTTTATTCATTTTTTAAAATAAAGGTATTTTATTTGCTGTAGAGGCTGGAATCTCTTTTTGTTTCTTGGATATTGAAGTGGACTTGGCAAGTCTGGTATTCCGTGCCCCACACAGACAAGAAAGGTGTGCTGTTTTCCACATTTTTTGAAAACTACAATCATGTGACAGCCGTCAGCCAATCACAGAATGCATATATGTATGTATATTATGTGAGTTTTTGCACATGCTCCATAAGAGCCGGCCCATTTTTGGTTGAGAACCTAGGTTATGCTTGCTTATTGGTTTACTAAATGTAACCACCAATAAGCAAGCGCTATCCAGGGTGCTTTACTTAAAATGGTCTGCCTCCTAAGTTTTAAATTCCTGTGTTTTAAATAAAGATAGCAAGAGGACGAAGAAAAATTGATAATAAGAGTAAATTAGAAGGTTGCTTAAAATTGCATGCTCTATCAATCATTAAAGAAAAAAATTGTTGTCTTTAGTATCCCTTTAATTTTGACATTAGTGTTTCTTTAATAATGGAGATGTTCAAATAATCGTATTAATGTTTGAAATTATAACTATAATAGAGCTATAAGCAATACAAAGCTTTATACAAATGTCTGTGATACCACTTATCGACCAGTTGATTTTTGTTTCTTTTTTAATCAGCATTGCTATATAAATCAGAATTAAATGTTAAATCCATAAATTAAGGGGGGGGGGTGCTGCCCAGGCTTTCATATTCCATAGCATGTTGTGCTTTCCAAAATAGGATCATTTTTCCCACTTTTCTTATTTTCCATTTAGCATTTGTAGACAGGTTGCCTATCAGTAGAATTCACATTGATTGAATTAATAACAGTACAAATCACAGACTTACCAAGCTGTAAATGTATTTAGTTTAATGTAAAATAAAGTTTGTATTAAATGTACAGCTATCATTAATGAGGGACTCTTGATTATAGAGTAGAGGCTAATCAGAGCTGCATCCAGATATTTAAAATGCAGAAACTGCTTTGCTTGCCTTAAAGGGACAGTCAAGTCCAAAATAAACTTTAATAATTCAAATAGGGCATGCAATTTTAAACAAATTTCCAATTTACTTTTATCACCAATGTTGCTTTGTACTCTTCGTATTCTTAGTTAAAAGCTAAACCTAGGGGATTAATATTCTAATTTCTTAGAACTTGAAGGCCGCCTCTAATCTGACAGTTTTTCACCACTAGAGGGCATTAGTTCATGTGTTTCATATAGATAACATTGAGCTCACGCATGTGAAGTTACCTAGGAGTGAGCACCGATTAGCTAAAATGCAAGTCTGTCAAAAGAACTGAAATAATGGTGCAGTTTGTAGAGGCATAGATACAAGGTAATTAAAGAGGTAAAACGTGTATTATAATAACTGTGTTGGTTATGCAAAACTGGGGAAGGGGTAATAAAGGGATTATCTATCTTTTTAAATAACAAAAATTCTGGTGTTGACTGTCCCTTTAACTCAACCTCAGGAGGTGGTAAGATCAATCACCCCTGCTCTTGGGCAACTGGTTGTGCAGGAGTAAGGGGCGGCATTGCACAAGAAACCTCTTGTGCAATGTTAAATTTCAGCATGTGATGCAGCATCAAAAGTAGTCTTTGCAGGCGGATAAATTCACTACTTGTGAACCTGTCCACCTGCAACGATGATACATTTTGCCCTGTGTTAGGTGCTAGCCCTGCCATGCAAGTAATGTTTGAGAACAACCAACATGTTTAAGGTCTGTTGAATGCTGCCGTTACAACGTTCAATCAATATCAGCAATTAAAAGTGAACGTTAAGTAAAAAATTCCTTGGTGAATGTAAATTTTTTTGACTGCATTGGAATCTTGTTTGGTGCAATTTCATTTCAGTAGTGAAACTACACCCACCAATTGTCTCATTTAACCCTTTTTTGTTGGATTAAAATTTGTCTACATCGGAACAAGGTTCCGATGTAAACAAATTGAAATCTTGCGATTATGCCTTCGATCACAAGATTTCAATGATGGGATCGGGTCAGGGGGCCGAGCCTACAACACTAGGCACGCCCACCATGACCTAATCCCATTTAGTAAGCGCCGTTGACTTCAGGACAGACAAACGGCTAGGACATTCCATGCTGTCCTAAAGGTGCTAAAGCCCAGCGCAGTTAGGATGGCATGGGACGTTCTAAGGTCTTTAAAAGGTTAAAAGAGCCAATCAGGACAATATGTTAGTAAACAGTCCATTATTTTGCGGTTTGCAACTTTATCAGCCCTGCTGAGGACCATTAGGGACATATGTGCGGCATGTGCACTACCAGTTCTCAGAATTGGAAAACTTGAATTTAGGACAGAAAAGAGGGAAAAATAAATATATAATTTTTGTTAATTACCACTAAATATTAGAATCTCAGATAGTTTAGTGACCCTTTAAAAGGGAATTCTAAAGTGTAAGGAGCATGCTCTAATTTGTAAGAGAATGCCATTTTGTGATTACTGACCCTAGGTAACTCGCCACCCAGCTGATTTTACTGACCACAATAGGAGGCTAAAATTAGTTAAGATTCAAAATGTTCAATTTTTATTGAGCAAATTATCATTAAATACATTTATGTTAAATTATGCAATTAATTTGTGCTTTGCAGAAAATGATGAAATATAACAAAATATTACACAGTCCCCACCCGGTTTCTTCATAATGCCACCCGGCTGGCAAAATTTTCTGCTTGTGACTTGGGTTCTCAAGGTTTTTGGTTTTGGGAAATTCTTGTACTTTTGAATCTCACGTGACTTTTCAGCTTTCTTTGTAATCATATGATATAGCAAATCATCAAATAAAAAGGAAAATACTATTAGCAAAGGTTTATATATAGACCATTATAAATTGCATTGCGTGACAAAATTTAACATTGCACAAGGGCTATCTTGTGCAACCCCGCCCCCTGCCTTTTGTGTGACCAATTGCATAAGAGCAGGGCATATCAATTATCCAGAATGAGCAAGTGTTGGGGTGATTGATCCGGTGGAGAGGATAAAGAAACAGTTTCTGTTTCTTAAATTTATGGCTGTAGGATTGCTCAGGCAAGGTCTCAAAAGCTGCGAATGCGGTTTTATAAATGTTCTCCTATGACTAACTGTACAATCACCTCACCAGTTAGATCAATTTAAAAAACAAAACAAAAACTCAAAACAACCAAAATCCACCAGGCCCAGAGCAGCATTTTTGAGATTTTGGAAATATGTCTCAGCCACAACATATGAGCGGCAAAGTACTGTGACATTTCATTGTATCACTTGTCTACACAAGAGCATTTCTTGGGTTAAGGTGTCATTTAATCAATACAGAACTCCAATCTGTAACTTAGCATTCTCTATGTCTTCCCGAGTACCTGTCACAGCGAATACGAACAGATGAACTCTGACAAGTTTTATTAAGCTTTCTATAAATAAAATTCATTTTCAAGCATGGTCAAAGCAATTGAATTTATTTGATAAATACTATAATTAATAGAAATATTGTCCTGTTCAGAGTTTATAATGTCTATTTTTTTAGAAGAAAAAACAAACAATAAATGGACATGTGCAAACTATATTCAGACTGGTATTTGAAAATAAAATTTAAAAAAAAATTGACAACGATATTTATTTTAATTTTGAAGCTCACAGGAAATACAAGTCTGTGTTTAAAGGGACACTGAACCCAATTTTTTTCTTCAGATAGAGCATGCAATTTTAAGCAATTTTCTAATTTACTCCTATTATGAATTTTTGTTCGTTCTCTTGCTATCTTTATTTGAAAAAGAAGGCATCAGCTATTTTTTTGGTTTAACACTCTGGACTGCACTTTGTAATTGGTGGATGAATTTATCAACCAATCAGGAAGGACAACCCAGGTTGTTCGCCAAAAATGGGCCGGCATCTAAACTTACATTCTTGCATTTCGAATAAAGATACCAAGAGAATAAAGAAAATTTGATAATAGGAGTAAATTAGAAAGTTGCTTAAAATTCCATGTTCTCTCTGAATCACGAAAGAAAAAAATTGGGTTCAGTGTCCCTTTAACTGGTCCCTCAGGACTGATTGCTCACTGGCTGTTAAGCAGAACTGCAACAGTATCATGCCTCACAAGCACTATATAAAAACATGCAATTGATATTAAACTATCCTCTTTTAGATACAACAAAGAATAGATGATTGTGGAAATAAAATGCGTCAAACACTGGTCTATAGGTTAAATTAGAAAATTTTCAAAGCCAAATAGTTGTTCAGATATACATACAGTGCTTCCTCTGTGTACACCACATACTAATCTGGCATATAAATGGGGTCATAACTTATATTGCAATAGAAGACATAAGACACGAAAACAGATGAAAACTCATTAGTAGAAAACGGCACACAGATCAATGTACCAGCTAGTGGTGTCCAATGGCCCTAGGAGGCTTTTATAGAGACCAACTGTCTGACTTCTGAAGCTGGAGAGGATGTCCCATTTATATTCACAAAACACATGCATTCAATCTGACCCAACAAAACTAATGCAATTATTAATGTAGAATAAATGTAATGGCATATTTCATGTATTCATTATTTAAATGCTGAGTATTATAATAGATTAATGATAACCACAGAGCAGTTGTGAATTAACATGATTACAGAATACATTTGCTTTATTAATAGGGTGACCATATTGCCGCTTTAAAAGGGACACATGAAAAATACATGTCAGGGTTCTTATACAAACCTATGTGTCCCTTTTTAAAGCGGCAATATGGTGACCCTATTTATTAACCCATTGGCTGACAAAAAGTGCTGCAATGCATAGCTAAGTAATGAGTTATAGTTCTCTCTAGAAGTCAAAGGGTTAAAACAGAAGGATCAGAAGGAGTAATCTTCCAATCGGTCTGCAAGACACCCAGTACTGCATTAGCACGCCACAAGCCTTCCTGTTTCAGCGGTTCCCATATGACATTGTGACACACACCTACGTTACAAACAGAAAAATCACATTCCCCATCATAAATATTGCAGTTTATCCAGGATTGCTTTGCACTTTGGCCTTATACAATTTAATTTTAGCGTTTCATTCACTCTTCTGAATGAAATGTATTTACTGCAAGCCGATCTCTCTGCAAGCTGGTACACAAGTGAATTTAGGTGGTCTGCAGTGTACTGAAGTATCTTAGACTGATCTGTCAACAGCTGTGATAACGCTAGATTATGTGCCGGCACGTTAACCCTTTGTCAGAAATCTCTCTCTTAACCAAAGAGAGAAGAGATGCACTTTATAATTTATTTTAGTTGCTTAAAATATTGAAGAAATAGGTGTATATTTGTAGTCACCATAAAAAATGGGCATCAGTATGAGGTTATAAATAAGTTACTAGCATAACAATCTCAAGTGTTTAATATGCCTTTAAGAAAACATTTACAAATAAATGTACTTTATCACCTCAAAAAAATATTTCATGATTCAGATAGATAGAGCATACAAATTTAAACAACTTTCCAATTTAGTTCTATAATCAAATTTGCTTTGCTATCTTGGTATCCTTTGTTGGAAAGCATACCTAGGTACGCTAGGGAAGAGAGAGATAAGTAAATATCTTCTACAATGTACAATATCTGGTATTTGTAAACTAAAATATAGAAGTATTTTCTTCTATGCAACAGTATGTATCTTTAAAGGGACAGTGTACTGTAAAGCTTTCTCTCTTTTAATGTGTTACCAATGATCCATTTTACCTGCTGATGTGCATTAAATCTATTAGAAATAGTTCCTTTACCTTTATTTTCCCTATTGAAACAGCCACCTTTACTGCAGTTTTAGCTATAAAAAGGCTATGCAAACGGGAAGCAGCAAATTAAATCACATATGCAGTGACGATGGGAAAAAGAAGCTCAAAAATGATCACTTTTAAAATTGCTCATAACATAGGGTATTATATATACATACTGAGATAAAGAGGCCTATTTAACAACGGTCTTGCGGACTTGATCCCACAAGAGCTGCTGGTGCAACGCCGCCCCCTGTAGACTCACGGCCAATGGGCCACCAGCAGGGAGGTGTCAATCAACCCCATCGTACTCGATCGGGTTGAATTGTGGCGATTCCTGTCCGCCTGCTCAGAGCAAAATGCGCAAAATGAGCACATAGAAATTATCAGTCTAGCCCCTGCACACAGCTAAACAGAGAAGCAGACATTGCAAAACTTAAGTTTTAGGTCACATGATTTTTGCAGCAGAAGTCCTATCTTGATCATGTGCAATAAACTGACTGGAGCTATTTTACTGTGTCTCCTAGCAACGCTTCAAAAGGAACACTATAACTTTGCCTTCCTGTTGAGGCCTCCTCCTACTTGAGGGACAGGAAGAAAAGGACACTGCAGAAATTAAGTTAAAAAAAGGATTTAAAGGTAAAATCCTTTTAAAATGATCAATAATGCATATTAGGTATAAGCCACTGCTTAGTGCTTTTATTTTATTAGTACAATGAAACAGAATGTTTAACATCCCTTTAAGGGGAAAGCAATTCAAAAATTGATAGGTTCTCTCAGAATCCTATTTACAACCTGGGATACAGTATATCTCATATGACATGGGGCGATAGCGTGCCAGAATGTGTGCGCGCAGCGTGCACTGCCAAATAAGATTAGATGATCTAAGAAAGTTTGTTTTTATAAGCAATGGATAATTATGGAATGAGGGAAGCTATAAAGATCTATTGAACAGTTCTCTAGTGCATGAGAAAGAGAGACATTTTTTTTACATTATTTCTTAAAATGTTTTCTAATAATTGTTTGTAGCTTAAAACAGACGCCATAAATAACTCTTTCTAGACCTTATCTGCTGTCAAAATCTATGTTTCTATGGTTACACAAAAAACTAAGACATTGCTAACGGCAGATTAGCCTATTATACATATCTCTAGCATACTTTAAATATTTTACTGTGTTTATCCATTCCACTTTTGCTGCACAGCTATTCCATATCCACACCATCTTTTAAAGGGACATTTAGATAGGTAGAACATACAATTTTAAATAACTTTCCAATGTACTTCAATTATCAAATTATCTTTGTTTTCTTGTTCTCCTTTGTTGAAAAGCAAGCGTGTAAGCTCAGGAGTGTGCACGTGTCTGCAGAACTATATGGCAGCAGTTTTGTAACCACGTTATACATTAGCAAGAGCACTAGATGGCAGCACTGTTTCCTGTCACGTAGTGCTTCATGCATGTGCACGCTACCTACCTAGATATCTCCTCAACAAAGAATAACATGAAAACAAAGCGAAAATGATAATAGAAGTAAATTGGAAACTT